>NC_060279.1:107116049-107121953 GCF_021613505.1 Equus quagga | reverse complement strand
CCATCCATCCACCCACCCGTCCATCTGCCCATCCATTCATCCATCCATCCATCTGTCCCTCTATCCATCCATCCACCCATCCATCCATCCGCCCACCCGTCCATCTGCCCATCCATTCATCCATCCATCCATCCGTCCATCTATCCATCCATCCATCCATCCATCCGCCCACCCATCCATCTGCCCATCCATTCATCCATCCATCCATCTGTCTGTCTATCCATCCATCCATCCATCTTCCCCTCTGTTTACTCAACAAATACTAACTAAATACTGAATACAGGGCTCATTTATTCTAGGAGTTCCAAAAATTTCTGTGACAAAATAGACAAGATCTCTGTCCTTGCATAGCTAACTTTGATTTATTAGGAGGCAATATAATTGCATACTTGAATGCAATAAAGGAAATTATTAGGATTACTTGAGTGGGGGAGATATGGTGGCAAGAGAAAGCCTCCTTGAGGAGGTAGCATTTTAGATGACCCAGGTTAAGAATTCCACTATGAGGAGACCATGAGGTAGTCTATTCCAGGGAAGAAAACCATCAACAGTACTCTGAGGTGAGAAAGAACTTGGTGTGTTTGAGAAACCAAATGAAGTGCATAGTGGCTGGATTGTAGCGTGGTGTGAGGTCAGATGGAGCAGGAGGTTGAGGACGGGCCTTACGGGGCCAAGCATGTCACAGGAAGGAGTCTGGATCTTATTCTCATTGGGAGGAGAAGCTATCAAAGGATTTTAAGCAGGAAAGGGACAACAAGAATTTGTATTTAAAAGATGATTCTAGATGCTTTGTGGAGAATGGGCTAGAAGAAGGTACGAATAGAAACTTGGGACTCTTTTAGCTATTGAGAGAGAAGCAATGGTGGCCTGAAAGGAGGTGGAGGAGGAGCTCACGATTCACGATGCCATGGCCCCCTATTTTTCCAATTCCTTTTGCCCAAACCTGCCAGTACTGTGGCTTCGGGACTGAAGTTCCTCTGCGTGGTGCTTCCTTCAGTGAAGTCCTCCTCCAGGGTTCTTTGGGACCACTCTGGAAGGAGGTTTTAGTCTGCAACATCTTTAGGTGGTAAATAACTTGCTTGGGACTATAGCTTGGCCGAAGGACACTTCATCCTTATTCAGAAAGTGTCCTGATGCCTTGTCTAGACAATCCCACTTCAAAGGAGCCACCTAGGCCTTCTCGTCCTCTGATCAGACCCCAGGCCCTCTCCATCTGTCTCTGCTTTTGTCTCCTGGCCACACTCTTGGGCAGGCCTGCTCCAGAGCCTCACCGCTCATGGTCCCTAAAACAAGATACATCCCTTCTCCAACAGTTCTAGAAAAGTTACGGGACTGGCCCTTGTTAGATTGACCTATTTAGTGCCCATTCCTGAGCAACCACGGGGATGGTACGGCTATTGGCTAGGCTTGAGTCAACTGCCAACTGCGCCAGCCAGTGCACGTAGGATGGAACCGGGCACCTGAACCACATTGTTGGAGACTGACAGGAGGAGGATTCTTCAAGGAAAACCAAGGTGTTGACACCAGCAGAAGGGGAAATAGATGCCTGGCAGGGAAAAACCACAAGATTCCCCAAAGTATCTTTCAAACATGGCTCATCATCTCTCTCTTCCAGGGAGGGTTCTTTATCTTGCCCCGTAAAGCATGCTTGCCCCCTTGGAGAGCCTGGCCTGGTCTCACTGACGAAGCCATCTCGTCAAATCAATGAGAAAGAAAGTTGACTTTCTCGTCAAGGGGAGGTGCAGACAAATGTCAGTGACTTCAGGCCTGATCTCTCAGGGAAGTCTTGGCAGAGGAGGATGAACTTTAGTCATGGGTCTTACTGCCTGAAGAAGCAGTGTGGAGTTATCCATTCAAAACATCATTTGAAGTGTCTATCCTGTGCCAGGAACTGTTCCAGGTGCTTAGGGTCCAGTGGTCAATCATATCCGTTTTGTCCTTTGAAAGAGTACGTGTCTAGTCTCACGAACAGAGCATACTATAGCCACAGTTGAGAGTAAACACATGACAGCTTGGCGCATAAGTGTCGATTTGGGAGAGGCCATGAAGTTAGTGATAAAAAGAAAGCTGTGTTCCCAGAGCCCTCCCAAACGTTCTGTTCACAAGCTATGCTTCTCATCCGGTCACTGGTTTGCTCACACCCCTCTGTAGCTTCCCTTGCCTACAGAAATAAACCTGATCTTCTTACTGTGGGCTCCATGTCCACTGGAATCCACCTCAGACAGAGGTTCCTCTGCATCGCTGATGCCACCCCTTCTGCCTGGAACAGATTCTTGACCTGTCCAAATCCTGCTCGCTTCTCCAGACTCAGCTGTCAAAAGCCTTAGTTCCCCAGGCAAAAACCCATTGCATTCCTCCTTGCCCCTGCATTCCTATCATCTTTTGCTCACACTCCGCTGTCGCACACACTCCTTATTGCCGGCCCTACGTGGCATCTGCGCCCGTTTGCTTCTCTCTCAGATCCTGGGCTGCTGGAGCACAGAGGCTGGCCTCATGTAACCCTGGTCAAGACTCTGAGGACACAGAGAATGCTCTCCCTAAATCCCCTCTGGGCTTGGTTGTTTTATTTTCCTCTTGAGCATGCCTTTCTAATGCATTAAGCCTAAATAGCCCAGACACTGAAGGAGGTCATGATCTCTTTCTTTCCAGAAGGGCTTTCTTGGGCCATGGCCCTCGTAGGTATGGAAAGCTGACTTGAAACAGTGGAAAGCCTTTCTCCAACTACAGGCTGGCATCCAATTAATTCAACAGCAACTTGCAACCAGCTGTCAGAGTACTCCCTGGTTCCATCTTATTGCCATTCATGCTAAGAGTTCACCACTGGCACCAACTTGCTGGTTTGGGGCAAGACAGAACTAGGGCCCAGAGCTGTCACTCTCTTCAGACTAACCATTGCCATCGGTCATCGCGTGCGATGGGAGAGTGGAAGGGGAGGAAAAGGGAGGGTGTGTGGCTTTCCTTTCCCCACAGCAATCCGAACATTTCTATAATTTGTGCACAGTTATTCATTAATGTGACTTTGTCACCCTGTATTTACTTTAAAATGTCCAAATTAGAGTCAGACGATGCGGTCCTCCTCAATCAGATGATATTGGGTATACTGCAGCAGTCAACATTCAGACTCTAATTTGAAAAGACATCATTAAGGGTAATATTTATGGGACCTTGTTCTTAATAAGTAAAGGCTGGGCTGAATGGCTCTGAAGAGTGTTTACTGGATTGTTGGGCTCCGCTCCTGGCCCAGGGGGAGAGCAGAGAGCCAAGGGGAGGGGAAGAAGGGTACACCTGCGCTTCAGTGATCCACTTCCACTGGTATCTGGCCCGTTAAGGTTTTACTGGGGAAAATACTTATCTTTGACAGCCAGAGAGCCCTCTGGAAAAAAATTTAGGGAGACTGATGAATTTTCAACAAAATGAGCCAGCTGGGAGACAATGACAATGGAACGTGCATTTCTGCTTGAGAGAGGCTTAAGGTTTCAAATTACACACCAGATCCTACTGATTAAACATGGCTTCTTAAATTCTCTTTGAAACAGATTACAAAGAATCTTTTCAACACACCAGACAAATACACCATGATCAGCTAGTGATGTCTACCAGGGAGGTAGAATGGAGGAATGAAGCCACAGAGAAATTTAAATACTTCGTTGAGCAACAAAGACTCTTAATCTACCGGGAGAGGCTATGAGAACGGAAAAATCACCTTCAATTATAAATTCATCTCTAAAACAAATTATGTTTTGCGTAGGAAAGAGGCAGATGGTTTCTACTGAGGGTGCTCAGATGATAGGAGAGAATTCTGAAGTTGCTGGTGGCCATCTTTCCACCCAGAGTAGAGAAACTACCTGAAAATGAGGACAGTTCAAAGAAATTAGAACCAAGAGACAGAAAGACTAATTTCTGTTGACATCCTTTCCAAACCTGGATCGAGCTGTGCTAGTCAGGAAGGTCTAAGCTTGGACTTTTGTTACATGAGCAAATTATTTCCCGTTTACTTAAGCCAATAGAGCTGAAGTTATGTTATTTGCAACCCAAAGTGTCCTAATAGTTTTATAAGGAAAAGCCTAGAGGAGGAATATCTTTTAAGAAGATCACTTAATTTCTTTTGGCTTTGAGCGGTCTTATCTGTCAACGGAAAATAATAAACTTATCTCTATTTGTTTAATAGGATTACTGTAGAGATCAACTGAGATAGTAGATATTAAAGTTCTTTGAAAAATGTATGTGGAAGTTTCAAAATTAAATTCAAGGTGTATGTGCTTGTGTGTGTGTGTGGTGACTGTGTGTCTTAAAGAAGAAAACTAGGTGATGTGCATGTCAGAAAATGAGGTAGATAATCCGCTACCTTTGATTTTTTATTTTGCAAACCCTGATCCATAAAAATATGCAGGTATGTCATGCTTGCACATCCACCAAAGCTAGCAAATTCTTTTTTTTTCTTATATTTCTTTTGTCATATTTTTATTTCTTATTTTTCTCATTGTATTTTCCTAACATTTTTATTCTAAAACATTTCAAACATCTTGGAAAGTTGCAAGAATTTTACAGTGAACATCTGTATACCTAGAGTCTACCATTAACACTTAAAAATTACTTTATTGGGATAATATTGGCCTACAGCACTGTGTAAATTTCAGGAGGACATTGCTATGTTTCAGTTTCTTTATGTTCACCACCGACAGTCTGGTATTTATCCATCACCACACGTATGTGCCCCTTTCCCCCTCTCCCCCTCTCCCCACCGTCTTCACCTCTGGTAACCACTAATCTATTCTCCTTATCTATGTGTTTGTTGATCTTCCACATATGAATGAAATCACATGGTATTTGTCTTTCTCCATCTGACTTATTTTATTCAGCATAATACGTTCAAGGTCCATCCATGTTGTCACAAATGGTGCAATTTTGTCTTTTTCATGGGTGAGTAGTATTCCATTGCATATACATACCACATCTTCCTTATGCATTCATCTGTTGCTGGGCACTTGGGTTGCTTCCATGTCTTGGCTATTGTGAATAATGATGCAATGACCATAGGGGTGCATGCATCTTTTTAAATTGTTGATTTCTTGTTCTTTGGAAAAATACCCAGTAGTGGAATAGCTCGGTCATATGGTAGTTCTCTTTTTAATTTTTTGAGAAACCTCTATACTGTTTTCATAGTGGCTGCACCAGTTTGCATTCCCACGGGCAATGTATGAGAAAGCTAGCAAATTCTTTTCTTTGTTGGACCTGCTTTTCCGAAGGAGTTTTCTATACGACTGAACACTTTGATTACATATTTTCTTACAGTGTCCTGAAACTTTGTGTGAACTTAAGGATTTCTTCATGTTGCCTGCAGTGCCTCCCTATACAGCACGCTGAGGTAAATTCTCTGTGGACCTGGCTCTTCCATTGATTTCGAGTCTCTTATTTAAGACCTAGGTAGCTCTCTGTGACTCCAGCGTATTCTAAGAGAGCTGCTAGAATATCAATACTGGAAAGCCTTCTTTAGCTCCTCAGGTTTGCGAGTGCCCTGTCCATTCATCATCCCTGCTGTGGGCTCCATCACTCAGCTTCTATGTGGCATTTATCCCCCAAAGTTCTGGCGCCCTTTGAGGCTGCCCACTTGACTGAGATTGTGTCCTAGGAGTGGAGAGGGGCAGACTGTGTTTCCGCCCCCTCACCAAGGCCTCTTTGTTTTGAGTCTCAAGGATCAAGCCTACAGATTACAACCACAAAAGGATCATCTAATTATTCAGGAAGCCAATAGTCATGGTGATTTTTTTCTACTCTTGGTTCGAATCTTGTTCTTGAGATATGGCTCCTCTGAAAAATCACCTGTCCCAAGGAAATAACCCAAATATTTCTTAAGGTCAATCCCTTCTTTCATTCAAACAGAAGACAGTGTAACCCCTGCCCAAG
>NC_060279.1:107022847-107116039 GCF_021613505.1 Equus quagga | reverse complement strand
CTCAGCCTTCTACTCTGGTAACCATTTCCCATCTCACTCAGCCTTCTGCTCTCTCGCTGGGCCTCCTCCCTGTCCTTTGATATTCCACCTCTCTGTAGCTCACTCATGCCAATCCCAGGAACTCCTCCTCAAGTATTATTCAGACCAATCTAGTGTGACCTCTCTCTCTCCCCCCGCCCCCTTCTTCTTCCATCTTTCATTTTGTTTATATATTCCTCGTTCTGTTCACATAGCAGCCCACCCTGGCCCGTCCTTGGCTCGAAGGGCTTTCGTACAATTATCAAATGGTGCTCCTGAAATGGAGAGTTCTCTACAATTTCCCCCTCCCTGAGGGGTACTGTGCACTCAGCCCTTGAAATGAGTTATTTCATTCTCATGATTACTGTCACAATGAATATGCAGCAATCTAATGGATAAAATATGAGGAAGCATTAGGGAAATGGCTTGACCCTTATTAAATCTAGCAAATGCTAGCTATTATTATTGACAAAGAAGGTGCCTAGTATATATTGGATCACTGAATGAATGAATAGTGAATAAATGAATGAATGAACAAATGACAGAACAAACTGATCACAGACCTGGGAAATCCTAGAGTCCAAGAATTTTTCAGGAAGCTCACCATAATCTCTCTCATGGCCGCTTAGTTGCATTGACTCTTCTAACTGAGGTTGCAGAAAGGCTTTCAGTAGCCGAGTGAAAAAGGGAAATATGTTTCATTAGTCCCATTTTGCAGATGGAAATGCCGAGGACTAGGAATTTGACTTGCACAAAGGCATGCAGCTAGTAAGATTCTAGGCAGGCTGAGAAATGCTCACAATGTGGGCCTGGAGTAAAGCTACTTGGCTTCACACCCCAGGTCTACCACATTAATGTGTGACCTTTGGCAAATTGTTACACTTCTCTGAACCTCAATATCCTTATTGGCAAAATGGTCATTATAATAGTACCTACCTCTAGGGGTTTTAGATTATTAAATAAGAGTATCTATGTGGAGCACACAGCATTTCCTCTGCCCAGATACCGAGCACACCATGATTGGTTCAACTCCTGGATGAGGCTTTGCCTTCCAATGTCTTCCTCCCACTCCTCATCCTTCTTATTTCCAAAGGGTGGGTCCATCCTGCACCATTACAGGAGGCGTTCTCCGTCTCCTTAGGCGACTAGCCCAGCTGTTCTATATTATGGATCTGGCCAATATTCTTATCACTCAGAATTGTCCTTCTACGAACCAAGCTTGTGAGACCTGACAGTGTAATGGGGCATACCCCAAAATTCATGTGTTGAAGTATTGATACTCGGAATCTCAGAATGTGACTGTATTTGGAGAGAAGGTCTTTAACGCGATAATTAAGTTAAAATGAGGTCATTAGAGTGGGCCCTAATGCAATATGACTAGTGTCCTTAGAAGAAGAGGAAATTTGGGCACAGCCAGTACAAAGGGAAGACCATGTGAGGACACAGGGAGAAGATGGCCATCTGCAAGCCAAGCAGAGAGGCCTCAGGAGAACCCAACCCTGCCGAGGCCTTGATCTCAAATTTCCAGCCTCCAGAACTGTAAGAACCCTAATTTGTTGTTGGAGCCCACAGTCTGCGGGACTTCATTACGCAGCCCGACAGACTGAGGCAGACAGCAGAAGCTGGGCCTCCGGTTTCAAAACTAAAGCTGGAAACAGAAAGGCAAATGTCGTGAGAATGCCATTTGATGGCCAGAGTTTTACTCTGTGGTTGTAATTCTGGAGAATCTTCCGCAGGCCTACAGGAAACTCCAAAATGAGTTCTGTAGAAAACCACCATGAAAGCTGCTCTGAAAACAAAAAAGAATTTCCAAGAACACTGAATTTGGAAAGGTTTACGTACTCTGATGGCCCTCATCCTCTCTTTAAGAATCAGAATGCATATTAAAGACTTAGAGAAAAACAAAGCAGAAACGTATTATTAGAAAAGGTTGTAAATCTTTTTTTTCCCAATTAACAATCTTTAGCCTCTAGGCGAAGTAGTGTACCATGAAACGTACTTTCTGAAATTCTTATTTAATGGTCCCTCCAATGCACAAAGAATCAGCTTAGAAGCGAGCTGAATTATAATGAGAAGTGAAAGCATTTTGTGCTTGGGCAGCATGTTGCAGGACCACATGAATCTGCATGAAGATGCAAAGCAGTAGTGGATGGAGCACATTTCAGTAATTGGTACCTGCCTGGACACCAGTGCACGCCTGCACAGAGAAGGGGAATTCTCAATTTTGTGTGTCGGGCTTTGTGCGTGTCTGTTGCCAGGGTTAATGTGGTAACTGCTTAATTATTGGTAGCTGGGCTAACTGGAGCTCTAGTCACAGATTCATGTCTTACCTTCCTCAGCAGGAGCTCAAAGACAGCCAACCTCTTCTAAAAAGGGCCTCACATGTTGGGAGAAAGAATGGAGAAGAGGCTGGCGCAGCAGATTGGGGCCACATGGTGAAAAGACTTGGCTCACCACGAGGAGGCTGGCCGTGCCCCTGCAGTCATGGGGAGATGACTAAGAGCTCTAAGAGAGGGGACCTACTTCCCAAACCCGCTTTTTTAGGAAGCTCATTCTGGCATCTAACTAAGATAATCGTACAAAGGGGAGAAAGTGGAAGCAAGGGAAGTAGAAAGCACTTAGAATGGAGAGCCCTGACCCGAATGATTTGGGCCAGACTTGGGGGTGAGCAAACGTTCCGGGATGGACAGGCATTCTGTGGCTCGATAGACCGGAAGGGAAGGATGCAATGTTCCTCGCTTGATCAGGGAGACAGACAGAGGCAGGGTCTGGAGGAAGAGAGGCGTTCTGTGTCACATGCGAGCGCTTGCGAATTACAATGAGAAACCCACTTGTTGAATCTGCCCTGTTTTATCTTGGTTATTCCACAGCACAGATTCTGTTACACAAATGGTCATCAGGATGGTTCTGTGATGCTCGAAGCCAGAAAGTGACTGGCAATTCCAGCTGGTGAGCCTCCTTTGGCAAAGTTTTACCTTGAAGAAGAGATTCCTGCCTGTGCCACCTGCCCGACTCGGCTCTGCGTTTGGAGCAGGTCAGAACTGCAGGCGTCTGAAGCCCTGCCGCTCGCAGGCAGGACCGCACGCTCTGCCCGGGCTCCCCAGCTGACCGGATCCCTGTGGCTCTGAGCCACTTTCTTGGACCTAAAATGTTTTAACACTTGAATGATACTTCGAGAGACTCTTTGGGGATTGGCAGTGATGGAAAGATTCTAAAGAAAGGAATTTAATTTTTTAATAGCTATAATTATAGCTACAGATACAGACGTGTCATGAAAATATATTGGAATGTCCTGGTTGAAAAGGGTTGAAAAGGGTAATTCAAAGAGCTCAGTTTACATTCTAAGTGCATTTGGGAATCAGCAGCCATAGTAAACTGTTCGTGCCCTCTGACCTGTGGAATTCAGGAAGCTAGGAAACGTATAAAACTATGCAGGTGAAAAATCCGGTCAGTCACTAATAACTCAGCCTTGATTGGACCAAAGTGTGCTCTCCAGAGAGAGCAGAAAATAACATTGCAGGGGGTATGTTTAACTTACACAAGAAAATATATAGTTTTAACACATAATGTGAAAATCGGTGCTGCAAATTATACTCCTTCTCATCAGTTCATTGAAATCGGCTCAGCAGGCGCTGCCTTTGCCCAGCCCTTCAGTGTCATTGCATTTAACTACTCTGTGTAATTTAAAATTATTCAGCAGAATGAAGTAACACTTCTTTTCAAATCCTGTCTAATTTGAAATTCAGCAATCCAGCTTGGCCTCCTCAGCCCCCAAGAAACCCGGGTGAGGAGTCTGAGGAGTGTGCGAGGACAATGACATTGTGAATGGACCACAAAGAACACTCCAGCTCTATGTCTAAGAGAAGTTTCGGCATGTTCGTCTCCCAGGCTTCTCTCCTGCGAGGGTTGTAGATGGACTTCTTTGTGCAAAACGTTTTCAAAAGTTGTGTCAATGTAAAAATTTCTTTGGTGGCTTAAATTTCTATTTACCTTTTGTGACATGATTAAAAAAACTCATTATCTTCTTCTCCCACAATCTCAGCAGCAGGAAGGAGATAAGGCAGGCGCCAAATGAACTGATGGCTGGGTGTGCTGCCGCGATATCTAACGCGCCCCTTTAACAAATACAGTCTTTAACATGCACGAACACTCACAACCTAAGTGCTGGGTGATAAGAATAATTGTATTCATTACACAGTTGAATACAGGGACATATTTCTGAAATAATTTTCCTTGTCTAGAATTACACAGAATTCCACTGAGTGGCACATTCAAGTGACTTTTTCTTAGGAGGGTTCCAACAAACTGTTCAGTGGCAGACAGACTTCAGGTTTCATGCAATTTCTCGGAACCAGGGTGTTGCTGAGAAAGGCATCAGACAACCAGGGAGGGCTGCTCCACAGGAACAGCTCAGCAGTCAGGCTCCATGTTCTCAAGCCCAGCAACCAGCCAGCTCCTACGGAGACACTCCTATTCAGGAGCGGACGCTAAGGCACTCCAGGATTCCGGTAAGCACATGTTCCTGCCTCCTTCTCCTTTTATGTCGTTACAGAGGTGGCACAAACTTCTGTGCTGAGACTGGATAAAAATCAGCTTCAGACAGACCCTTACTCCCCTGTCTACTTGGTCCAGGACTTGGGTATAGAGTGGAATCAAGAGTTCTGTAACAAGTTTTGCCAGCGTGGGGAATTCTCCTTTCTTATTGGGGTTTTTGCATAGACAACCATCTGAAAAACAATTTAAACACTGGAAAGTCTTCAAAGACTACCCTAAGTACCTACTGCCGAAAGAGTGATGGGGGTAAACTTCGATAGTGGTGTATAGTGGGTTGAACGGTAGTTCCTAAGAGGATATGCCTGCGTCCCCATCCCCAGAACCTATGCGTGTGACCTTATTTGGAAGAAAGGCCTTGCAGACGTCACTCAGTTAAAGATCTCAAGATAAGTAGATCATCTTGGATTGACTGGTGGGCCCTAAATCCGAGGATGAACGTCCTTTGTAAGAGACACACAGAGAAGAGAAACAGAGAAGAGGTGAAGGCCACGTGAAAATGCACGCAGAAACTGCAGCGATGCTGCCATGAGCCAAGGAATGGCTGGAGCCGCCAGAATCTGGAGGAACAGAGTGTCCCCTAGAGCTCTCGGAGAGGTTGTGGCCCTGCCAGCTCTTTAATTGTGGACGTCTGATCTCCAGAACTGTGAGAGAATAAATTTCTGTTATTTTAAGCCAACATCGTAATCCATGACAGCAGCCTCAGGAAGTAACACAGGATCTGATCTCTAAACTTGGTGTCACCTTCTCTTCTTTGTTTCTCCGGAGCTCAGGCACATCATGGCACATGAACACCACAGCTGACACGCTACTCATTGTTTATCAAGTTTCCAAAGCCAGGATAGCTGAGTCTATAAATCTCATTAGAGAATCAGAGGATGTCTGGAAGGTGCCTTAGTCTCCTCTCAAAGGGAGGTCATTGGACAAGCCCTTGGACCTTAATTCCATGCTTCTCCCAACCAGTCACTGGCTGGGTGCTCTTTCAAGAAGCTGGTGCATGTTTTCTTCGAGATTACCCTAGCTTGATTTAGAAAATTGTTGTGACCTAGGCCCAACTGCCTCCCTCCCTCTACAGCTTCACCTCCTAGGCCCACTCTTAGCCTGCCAGACGCAGGAACTGTTCCGACCATGCCCTTTCCTCTACCACGCATATGCTGTTCACTACACTCGGCTGAGAGAGGAACAAAACATCCTTTAAGACCCAGATTCCCTGTCCACAGACCTTTTCCTGATCCCCCAGGTGGCTATCACTCTCCCGTCTGCTGTGGCTATGTGTTATATATTACTCTGTCACCACTGATCACATTACAGAACTCCTTACAAGGCCCATAGGTCCCCAACCTTGCTCTCTAGACTCACCTCTCATCACTTTCCATTCCAGTCCCTCCAATTCACCATGACCTCTCCTGCCAAAGTGTCTTTGCACACGCTGTCCGTCCCCTGAAGTCCCCTTTGCTCACACACCTCCATTAAAGCCGAAGTCACAGCTGAGACATTCCGCCTCTTTGTTGTGATTGTCCGCCTGACGTCTGTGCCCTCACTGGGCAGCAAGCTCTGTAGGGCACGGATTATGTCTGTCTGTTCTCTAGCGCAGAGCCAAGCACACAGGATGTCTAACAAATGCCAATGCATTTCACCTGAGTCACCCAAGGGGCCAGCGTTCCGACTGGCAGGGAGTAACAGAATGTGAGAAATGGAAGATCACTTAGGGCTTAAAAATGGGTTAGTTCAGAGAGGGAAATTGAGACCAGGGTGAGAGAATTATTTCCCAAAGTTCACGTAACAGGCTAAGACAGAAAATGAACTAGAAACTGGGCTTCTGACTGCAAGGCCGAGGGCCCTCCCTTCAGCTACTCTGCACTCGCCGCCACTGCCAGGAAGGGCACCGGCACGTCCCCTGACTGTCACTCTGCACTTACTGCCACCGTTAGGAAGGGCGCCAGCACATCCCCTGATGTCACTGCACACTCTGGATGTCCCAGGCCATGCAGCAGGCGCCAGAGATAAAATGATGAGGAATCAGACCTGCTCTCCACCTTCAAGGTGCATATACCTGCGTGCATTGGACCCAATCAATGGTCCTCACTCTGTTTATTTGAAGTAGCACTGTATGGGAAAAGCCATCTTTCTTAGCAACCGAGACAAACTGAGCAGCCAGCGGTCTGAGACGCATCCACGAGAGCGTGTGAAACACCAGCAGCTTTGAACTTTCCACCTGCTGGCTAACAGCAGTGGACGGTTTGTCTCTACTTAAACAAAATGTTTCTCAATAAGTGGTTGGAATGATGACTGAGCCATCACAGCTGTAAGCCTTGGTACCAGTGGTGACAAACAGAGGGCGTACTTGACTCCACCCGAGCTGCTGTCTCGTAGATTTTTCAGATGGTTCTTTAGTCGGAAAGTTTAAAAGATCTCATGGGAGGGGGGCCTCAGTGTTAAACCCAGAGTCCATCTAAGATAGAAAGCTTTGATAGCCGATGAGGACCATGTTCTGAAGCCTCAGCCACCACGGTTCCCCTCCCACCCCCACATTTGCACAGGTCCTGCAAGTGCTCTGCACCCATGGGCAGGCAGCCCGGGCCCTCCACAGGGAAGGGGCGCCTCGACGCACCAGAGCAAAATCAGGCAATTTGGGCTTTTGAGCCTCAAGTAATCTTTAGAAACCAAGAGTCTTGATTTGTAGGAACCAGAACTTTTGAGTTTCTAAAGTCTGAAGAACTTATACTATAAGTATATTCCCATGCAGGGTCGATAATCAGTCCAGAACCAAGCCTTCAAACAAACTAAAGTGGGTATGCATGTGACGTGGGCGTGCAGTGAGAGGAGGGGCCTGACAGAGAGGAGCAGGGGGGTGGGGGCGGGGCGGTCTTAGAGGGAGGGACCAAGGACCACATGGGCAGAACAGAAGAGTTAATGCTGACAGAGTCTCCACACCCATGCCACCCCCCACCAAGGGCATCCCCTGAACCTGTCACATGGTCCTGTAGGAACAGGCAGGCTCTGAAGACTCTCCAGGCACCATCCAAGCCGGCACCACGCAGTGCTGGGCACCTGCTGCTTTCTTGAAAGGCGCTGGCATTTAAGGAAGGCAACTCATGGACAGGAAGACCCTCCATCACTGTGGATTGTCTCGTGAGAATGACACTGTCCACGTACCAACACTTCCTTCAGGCCTGCCCACTTTTACTGTATGAACAGCCCTACTGTGTTTGGGAGAGGCTGGTCGGCTACAGCTGATGGTGCTGAGGCTGACAGCTAACCAGCAGCATCACTCAGCAGGCCGTTCGTCAGATCTCCCACTCAGCCACCTCGGCCCTGTGCCCTGGCTGACCCCACATGCTCAGCACGTCAGTCTGCATCCTTCACTTCTCTCTGGGCACAGAGAAGACCATTTGGGGGAGAAATAGGCTCACCAAGGATTGTGATACGGAGTTTACATGTACCGTGACCAGCTGTCCACATTCTGGCGTGGGACCTGAATATGAGGACCCCAGCTAGGACTGTCAGAAGCAGCACAGCCTTTATTGGAGATGAAGACACGTGTGGCCAGGCGACAGGGAGAAATTCCAGGCAGGGGCTGGGGAGTCGGAATGATCACGGAGCACGCATGTTCAGAAAAGAGCCCACTGGAAATCACACAGACACCAAGTCATTACTCACTTCCTCGTCTGCGGAAGAGCGGCCTCGGCCGAGGGGCACAGCAAAGGCTCCTCTGCGGCCAGAATAGCCACATAGTCTATAGCCACATGTGTCTATAGAGAAAAGGCCTGGGGAGGTGGAACGTAAAACCAGCTGCCTTGTCATTTATGCAGCAACTAGAGTGATGACATTTACAAGGGGAGCCAGAGCACGATGTCACCATGCCCAAGTATACCCTTGAACAGCTTCTCCTTACAGCTTAGATAAGGCGCCAGCTTCTCACCGACTCTATAAAACCCCCATGTCCACCCCCTTCCCTTGGTCCCCAGCCTCACCTCTTCCACTCCCTCCTCTCCAGCTTGGCAAGCTCGCTGGCACCTTCACAAGCTAACCACTAACCTCTTCCCCACGTGGGGCCTTGCAGTGCTCTCCCCCGTCCTTGGAACCCTTCTCTACTGCCCACCTCTGCCATCCTTGCCCTGGTTACTCCCATCTAGTCTTTGCTTGAAGGTCACTCTCTCAGAGCAAGCTTTCCTGACCTTCCAGTCTACCCTATTACTGCTAACAAATTCTCTAATTTTCCTGCACAGCACTCACAAATTTCCTAAACATGCTTTTCCTTGTGTGCTTATGTTTTAATGTCTGTCTCCCACCAGCTCCTCGAAAGCAGGCAGAACTTGACTGTGGCTGTCTGACTTCAAAGACTCCTACTCCTACCACTTTATCACCCAACTAACTCTCCCTGAAGGAATGGAAGGGAAAGGGGTGGAAAAGCAAGAGGTGCAAATCACGCCAAC
The DNA here is from genome assembly GCF_021613505.1 of Equus quagga. NCBI lineage: Eukaryota > Metazoa > Chordata > Mammalia > Perissodactyla > Equidae > Equus > Equus quagga. Next base: position 107,107,034 of record NC_060279.1, on the reverse strand, counting down.
GTAGGAGAGGGCCGCCCGCGTTGACCGCAGCCCTGCCCCAGCGGGGAGGCACGCTGTGCAGGGAGCTCAGAGACGAGACGAGGCAGCATACGGGTGTGGGCTTCCCTGTGGCTCTGGGATGTCGCTCAGCCTCCCCCCTCACCCAGCCACAGCCCTGCTAGGAAGAGAGCTGAACAGCTCCCTTACGAGGCAAGCACCCACATCCCCATTTACCTGAGAAGCAAGCAGAAGCGAGCGAGGGGTGACCTGGGACAGGAAGCACGTGTGTGTGACGGCAAAGCCTAGGCTGTCTCCACCCCGTGCCTGATAATCGAAGGCGGCGATGCGAGCTGCTTCCAGCTTCACTGAGGAAAAGGCAGTGCTGTGAGATGGAGAAATGTAGAGCCAGACAGACTGACAGACAGACAGACAATCTCCCCTTTGCTGCCACCCAGGACGCTGACGTTTCCTCTCAGAGCGTTTCCCAGATCCTTCTGCTCCCTGCAGTCCTAGCATCTCGACGTGGCTCACCTCTCCCCTACTGTCTGCCTTTTCACTAATTCCTTATCACTTGTCCCTCAGCTCTAATCCAGGACTTTGCGAGGACAACTAATTAAAGTCAGAACGTTCACAGAAAGAGCTATTGACCTGCAGTTCAGCCCCTTTTTCTCAGCAGGATCAATCTTCAGGTACTGGTGAAAGGGACACCTATTTAAAAACACGTCCAGCTAATCAGCTCCTCAGATGTGTTCATGAAATCGCGTGAGCTGTTTGTGAATTCTAACTGCATGCCCTGCTTACCTGGCTAAGAAAAGCACGCTTGACAGAGCTACAGTGGGGATCACAGCTCTGGGAGGAGTTTGTTGCAGTTAAGAGGAAAAGAGAGAGAGAGAGAGAGAAACATATATATAGCCAGCCCCAGGCAGCACAGTAGAAGGAACTCACCCAAAGCTGAAACAGACGCCCCCAGTATATACATTGTAATAACAGGCAGTACAAATTGTCCATTGCATAACATGCTGATCCAGGAGCTTTGAGGTCATCTAGACTAACACGCATATGGAGAAGCCAGGGCTCTGAGAGGGAGCTGCTCCGTTGCAGAGCTAGGACTGGACTGGAGGGCCTCCGACACCAGCTTTGTTCTCCATGACAGGCTGCCATTTCTCAGGACAGAAGTTCAGAGATGAAGCCAGTCATCTTCCTGTCTGACCCACAACACCTTGGTTCTCATCTCTCCTGAGCACACACAGCAGAGAACGAAGAGAAGGATGTAAATTTACCCTGAGTTGATGAGGGACAGGAGTACACAAAGAATTTGGGTCTTGAGAGCATCCATCACTAACAGCAGCAGCCTGCTTTTACTGAGTGCTAACTGTATCCAGGTGTGGTTCTTATCTCTTTACGTGTATTAGCTCATTTACAAATCAAGTGTCGGGGGCTTGGAAAGGTCAAGTGGCTTGTTTAAGCTCACAGATGGTCAGGGTTTGAGCCAGAATTCCAGGTTTAGTCCTGTGTTGCAAAGCAATTCTTTAATGCCTCAACAGACAAGGTGCAAATTAATTTGAGTTAAGCTGAGTGATTGGTTTCTTGTTCTTTACAAAGATTTATTTGAATGCCAAGTTTGTGCCTGACCTTTGCCAGGAGCTAGAGGAGATGCAGATAATGGGACAGAAGAGAAGCATATGGCACAGTAGCATAGCGAATAAAAGCTCCACTTATGTCAGACAGGTGTGTGGCTGTGTTCTGCCTCATTAAGAAAAGCTACTTAAACTCCTGGACCACAAGATTTTTCATGTTTAAAATGGGGATAAAATAGTACCTACCTCTTTGGGCTGTGAGAAATCTTGGGTTAGTCCGTACACATTTTCTAAAACATGCCAGGCACCTGGGGGTGAGTAAAGCCCGTTAATGAGACACTCGGTCATCATGAATAAAGTGTAAGTGATGATGGCTAATGAAGATGCTGCTGCTGCTGGTGATGATGAGAACGATGATGGTGATGATGAAAGCGGTGGTGAGGATGTTGCTGCTGCTGCTGATGCGATACTAGAGACAAAGCAAAGGAACATGGTCTCGACAGGTCAGTAAATGACCATCAAAGTCAGGTCTCCTTCTCCCGGAGGAGACTTTACCGAGGGGATATTTGGCAATATCTAGAGGCATTTTTGACAGTCACAACTGTGAAGAGTGTGGGGTATGCTGCTGCCATTTAGAGGGTGGGGTCCAGGGATGCTGTTAACTACCCTACGATGCACATCACAGCCCCACAATAAAGAATTAGAGAGCCCAAAGAAGACATACAAATGGCCACAAGGTATGTGATAACATGCTCAGCATCACTAATCATCAGGGAAATGCAGATCAAAACCACAGGGAAATATCTTCTCACACCTGTTAGTGATGCTGGCCCTGAGATCAGTTCCCCCACATTAAACCCAGCATATGTGGGGCTAAAACCAAAGCACTCTTTCCCTGCTTACTCCCCAGCTCCCTGGCTCCACAATGCACTGTCCACCATGCAGATGGACAGCCAAGGACAGCCGCCTGGATTCCTTGTCATCTCCTCCTCCTTCCTGCAAACAGCCTCCCAAGGCCGAACGCAGGCTGGTGGGAAAGCTCTGACCAGCAAGGCCACTGACTCCGCCCGCCATCCACAAGCAGCCACATTCCTCACAAACCTTGAAAACCCTTCGCCTCCCTCCTTTCGGGGAGACAAGATGAAACGAGACAAATTTGAGGGCTCACTCTCATCTTCCAGCTGACATCATCCGAAATAAAAACTCTTTCCTTGCCATAAGCCTGGCGTTCCAGTTTTTATTTGGCCCCTCTTATGTGGCGGATAAGGAGCCTCTGTTTGTAGGCAGTAACATCAGGATGGTTATTATCACAAAAACAAAAGATAATTGTTGACAAGGATGTGGAGAAATTAGAATTCATATATTTTTAGTGGGAATGTAGAATGGTGCAGCTGCTATGGAAAACAGTACAGAGGTTCCTCAAAAAACAGAACTACCATATCATCCCACCATCCCACTTCCTGGTAAATATCCAAAAGAATTGAAACCAGGACCTTGAAGAGACATTTTCACCCCCGTGTTCATTATGTTATTCACAATAGCCAAAATATAGAGACAATTCAAATGCCCATTAACAGATGAATGGATAGAGAAAATGTGGTATATATGAAGGAATATTATTCAGCCTTAAAAAAGAACAAAATCCTACCATTTGCAACATCTTGGATGAACCTAGAGGACATTATGCTCAGTGAAATAAGCCAGTCACAGACAGACAATACTGCGTGATTCCATCCATGTGGAATTCAGACATCTGAGGCTGTCAAGCTCATAGAAGCAGAGAACAGCAGGGTGGCTGCCAGGGGCTAGGGAAGGGAAACGAGCAGTTGTTGCTCAATGGGTTTAAAGTTTCAGTTTTCAAAGATGCATAACTTCCAGAGATCTGCGCCTAACACAATGCCCATAGCTAACAACATAGTATTGTACGCTTTAACATGTGTTGAGAGGCTAGAGCTCATGTTAAGTGTACTTATCACACAGAAAGACTACAAAAGAACACAGGGGAATTTTGGAGGTAATGGATATGTTTAGTATCTTGGTTGTGGTGATGGTATAATGCACATGCGTACGTTCAAACTCATCAAGATGTATACATTAATGCCACTATGCTCCTATTAGAGTGGCCGAAATCTGGAACACTGACAACACCAAGTACTGGCAAAGATGCGGAGGAGCAGAAACTCTCATTCATTGCTGGTAGATGGACAAAATGGTACAGCTGCCTGAGAAGGCAATTTGTTAGTTTCTTACAAAACTAAACACAGTTACCATACGATCCAGCAATTGTGCTCCTTGTTATTTACCCAAAGGAAGTGAAAACACATCCACACAAAAATGGGCACACAGATGTTTATAGCAGCTTTTTTCATAATTGCTAAAACCCAGAAGTAACCAAGATGTCCTTCAGCAGGTGAATAGACAAACTGTGGCACATCCAGACAATGGAATATTATTCAGCTCTAAAAAGAAATGAGCTATCAGGCCATGAAAAAACATGGAGGAACTGTAAATGCATTGTTACTTAGTGAAAGAAGCCAATCTGAAAAGGCTACATACTGTATGATTCCGACAATATGACAATATGCAAAACTACAGAGATAGTAAAAGATGAGTAGTTGCCAGGGGTGGGGCTGGGGGAGGAGGAATGGGTGGAGCCCAGAGGGTGTTCAGGGCAGTATTCTGTGTGATCTCATAATGGTGGATACATATCATTATGCATCTGTCCAGACCTGTAGAATACACACCAACAAGAGAGAAGCCTCGGGTAAACTGTGGACTCTGGGTGATGTGTCCGTGTAGGCTCATCAAGGTACCATCGGATGGGGGGGTGTTGATGATGGCGCAGGCTGTGCACAAGTCGGGGCAGGGGGCATATAGGAAATCTCTGTACCTTCCTCTCAATTTTGCTGTGAACCTAAACCTGCTCTTAAAAAAAAAAAAGTCTTTTTTAAAAATAGGTATACATTAAATATGTGCATTTTTTTGTGAACAAAGAAAGAGAATTAAAATATCCACAGTGCTACGGCTGAGAAACTCAGGGCTGGGAGGGTGAGATATCTCAATATTGGAAGAGAGGGACTGAAGCTTCCATTAACTGACTACTTGGCACAAACCGTTCAACTACTGTCTTGAATTTACAGGAATCTGCACTAAAAAATGAGGGAGGAGAGTCCCTGGAGGTCGGGAAGGCTGCGATGAAGCCTCTGTCTGAGTCAGGACGAAGGCCTTACCCTCCTCCCGCTCCCACAGGACAGCCTGGTGGCCCCGTGTCTCTGGCCCTTCCAAGACCCCAACTGGAAACTGTCCCCTGGTTGTGGAGATGGGCAAGAGGGCACCCGGCAGGAGCAAAGTCCCGCGGGCCGACACTCCGATGCTGTCATGGGATGTATTAGGCTGGGGGTGGGGGTGCGGGGGAGGGAAGCCGCCAAGAAATGAAAGAGCAACGGAACCTGGACCCTCTCTATCGCAGCGGGAGCTGCTCTGCTGAGTCCAGCCATGGGGCAGGGCGTTGATTCAAGCTGCACCACCGCCGGGACGGATGGCCCCGTTCAGCGCCGGTCAGCAGCTCTGCCAGAAGGGAAGAGGCACCCGGCAGGTGCGAAGCGGGCCCAGGGCCTCAGCTGGGCGTTCGGAAGCCTGGCTCCTTCCTCCCTCCGCCACAACTGGCTCCAAATTCCAGACTCAGAGCAAAAGTTTATTTTTCCCAGGAGCTGGGGCTGGTTGTGGGGGAGGCTGTGGGGAAGGCCAGATGCGTTGGGAAAGTCCTGCTGTCTTCCTTGCCCTGAGGCCCCGGGGGGCATTTGCCTGTCTTGCTGCAGGGCAGGGGGACACCTGACTTCCTCCCCGAGTTCCAGATGCCTCCAGCAAGGAGAAAGGGCTGTTTGGTGACAAAAACTTCTCTGTCTTGTTTGCCATTTGGAATTCTCTTGGATGACCTGTGAATTTTCTTTTGCAGAAGCAAAAACATTTTTCTTAAAACATGAGGGGTTGTTGGGTTCTCTTCTGCCCGAGATCACTGTGTGACATTATAGGAGTCACATCTCACAGGTTCTGAGTCCTCTGCTGACAAATGCAGATGATAAAGCCAGTGTTCATGGATGGACATTTTTTTTTTTTGAGGAAGATTAGCCCTGAGCTAACAACTGCCAATCCTCCTCTTTTTACTGAGGAAGACTGGCCCTGAGCTAACATCCGTGCCCACCTTCCTCCACTTTATATGTGGGACACCTGCCACAGCATGGCTTGCTAAGCAGTGCTTATGTTCGCACCCAGGATCCGAACCAGCAAACCCCGGGCCACTGAAGCAGAATGTGTGGACTTAACCACTGCACCACCAGGCCAACTCCGTGGATGGATTCTTTTATGAGCACAAATAAAGATGAATCTTAAAAACATGACGAAAAATTAAGCCATGACGGAAAGCTGGCTGCTGTACCCAGGAGAGGCAGAGAACTTTGTGGACAAGGCCTGGTCCTTAATCATCGCTGGGTCCCAGTGCCGCACACTGTGCCACGTACAGTGTAGTAAAGAGAAAGGAAACCCATGCAAATGTGTGTTACGGTCCCCAGCTGCCTCCCTAGGAAGGGGAACTGTGTCGTGGAGGGCCCTTCACTGAGCAGGTGATGATGAAGGAGACGCTGGAGTGGAGGAGCTGGACGGAGCTGAATTGCTCTACGTGAGAAAGAGAAAGAAACGAAAAATAAGGTAACGGAGAACATGGGGATGGGGGTGGGGCCAGGGGGAAGTTCGTGGCAGCTGGGTGGGTAGCAGGAAGACGGGAGTGATGGTGGCAGCAGTGCCTACGGGGTGGGCTATGAAGTTGTCCGAGCCGTGGTAAGTGATATAGACACTCTTCTGGGTCTCCCTGTGAAATGTTCAGTGAACACGTGGCCCGCTACTGCTTTGTGAAGGAGGCTCACCTTCGGGGGTTTCAAAGTTGGCCTGAAGTTAGATCCGAGGGTGCCCACGAGAGACCTGGTATATCCAGGACGCACTGCAAGAGGACACGTGATTCTTTCCACGGCTGGTCTGGGATCCGACGCGCCTGACTAGAGTCCATAGTGTGACACTGCCAGGTACGAGGCTGCGCTCTGTAGTTGACCCAGTCACCTTCCCATTGTTTACCCCCATTCCCTTCCAAGCGTGTCCACATATGATACCACCCTGGGGAAGATGAGGCAGAGCAGACAGCAGGCTGGAGAGAGAATCCCAAATGCAACGCTAAATCTATGTCAGGTTTTCTCTTTAACCCAAACCTATTTGGTATTCAGCAGAAACGTTGAGTCTAGTGTTTGACATAATTTAATAGTGTGCATTAATGACTATAATTTTCCCCTGTAGTCAAGATACTAAGAAAATGAGAAGAGTTTCACTTACATCACACAGAATGGTAACCAGGGCCCACTTGCAAACGGCAGAGAGGGACGAAGGGCCGTGAGGGCTGACAGTTTGTCATTAACTTCAGATGCACGCACAGCACTCCACAATTTAGAAAGTTCTTTAATATTTGCTATGTCTTTTATCTTCACAGCACTGCTGTGTGGTTGACAATATTGCCCTCATTGTGCGGACACTGGAACTGAAGCCAGAGACGTTAGAAGTTAGGAAATGGTTTATGGACAGACATAAAATTCAGATTTTTTAAGTTTTTCAAATGTAATATTTGGGCTTGGGTGATATGGTGTGTAGGATGGAGGGGCGTTGGCTAGCCCAAAGGAGTCACAAGACCCTCTCATTTGCCTTTCCCACACGTTCTCATCTCAGGGGGACGTTTCCAGCTGGTTCTTGCTCCTCCCTCTGTAAGTCCTTTTGGGTGGGATGGGGAATGGCTGGCTGGCCACCAAAGTTCTAGCTTCCCTTTCACTGCGTAGAGTTGTTTCTGGAAAGTGCCCAGAGGGGCCACATTTCCCAGTCTCCCTTGCTCCTAGGTCAAGCCATCTGATGGAGTCTCACCAATGGGATGGAAGCAGAAGGAATGAACATCACTGACAGGACTGGGTGTGTAAGGAGTGTATGTGCCCTCTCCGTGGCTCCTCTCCCCTTCCCTCTGAGAGGAGGCAGAGGGTTCCGAGACCCAGAGGATGGTGGAGACCCAGCCGGAAGGAGCGTGGGTGGAGGAAAGCTACATCAGACCACTAGGTGGACGAGACGAAAGCTCTATTTTGTTAAGTCCTAGGATGTAGGGATTTATTTGTTGAAGTGGCGAGTGCCACCCTAGCTAAAACAGGTGCTCTCACACTCGCTGGGGAGTGCGGAAATAACTGGTACTGTTTTCTTGGGGTTTCTACCAAAACTGAAACAGAGGAACACCATTTTGAAAAGTGAACCCTACTGTTAACTTCTTTCATACATGAGTAGGACCTGCATGAAGAAAGCAGGAATTTAAATAATAATAATTATATTTAGGGTGAGAACATATTATTACTTATCACAGGATATTTTGTTTTATATATTAACTCATCCAGGTGAATAAAAATTATGGTGAAAACATGTACACCTATGCTTATATTCTAAACTACACAACAATGGTGTGTGAGAGTGTGTGTGTGTTAAAATGTGTGTGTTTGGGGCTGTCCTACCTTCCAAAATACAGAACTCTGAGGCCTAGATTGTTCATTGTCTTAAGCTGAACCCCAAGAGTGACGTTTTCTTTTGGAAAAAATGCAAATTTTGTGACTATAGGCTTCTCTAACTTCCATATGTCTGATTTTCATAAATTATTTATTGACGGAATTGAAGCTTTAACAATCTGAATCCAGTCGACAGGCATTTGGCACGCTGGGTGGAGTAGCGCCGGCTCCCAAGAGTTCCATTGTGTAAACCACAGTGTTTACGCAACTCTTTATGTGGTTGTTATTTTATGCTTTAAAAAAGGAAATTAGAAGAGGAAAATGAAATTGCTGATACTAGTAAGAAAACTATTGTCCCATAAATGTAATATAATTAAGGCCAAGATAGAATTGATCAAGTGTGGTCATTTCTCAGATGGTATGAATATCCATCTCAAACGGACTTTCAAATATGGTTGAATTACAAAGGAAAAGGACAAGATTAAATGCAATGTTCTAAATGTATTGTGCCTAAGAGGCAGAGCATATTTAGATAGATTACAGTATTTTTCAATCTCCGGCAATGAAACACACAACCGCCAGCCACCACGACCACCAAAAGTGGAACACCATCATTTATTTCCAGATGCCTTCTATGCATGTTTTCAAGAACATGTTATTTACAAAAAATAGATGTTTCTAATGTGCTCACCATTTCCTGTGGCCTCCCAGGGGCCAGGGGCCTATGCAGCCCAGTGTTCATGACTGTGCAGGCACAGGGGCTGGGAGTGACCGCCCCATGGCACGCGCATTAGCTATGCTACCCCACTACTCTGTGGGACATTTTCTTTGGCCCCGGGTTTTTAAAACTCCACCGTCCTTGCTCAGTATTAACCTCTAATCTGTGTCACATCTCTGCGTTGTGTGGTGAGGCGGAGGACAGGTGGACACACGGGGGCCAGAGAGAACGCTGAGCACACGGCAGGCACGACTCAGGGGCCGTGGTTACAGGAAGATGCTCCTGCCCGTGGGGCCGTGACGCAGAGGAGGGCGAGCGGACGACCAGCGAGCAGTGACACCGTGTCTGCAGCCCGGGTGTGCAGGGGCCCCACAGCCCTGCCAGGAAGCTGTGTACACCCACAAATAGTCCCGCGTTCACAGAGAGCAAAACTCCAAGTGTCCCTAAACAGCAGAATCTGTGGGCTGAGTCTGAGGCGTCTGGTTCAGCTGGTGGACGGGCTGTGTTTACTCTTTCCTCCTCTAGAAAAGAGCAGAGGTGCAGAAGGCAACGAATTCCTGCAAGGGCTTGGGAGAAGGGGCATGTCGGAGGAGGGAGAGTTGTGAAGAATTTCTGAGATATCGAGTGTGGATGGTGTTCTGCTCGCAGCTGACACTGGAGAAGGCTCTGGCAGGGGAGGAGCCCTCTTTTGGGGGATAAACGAAAAAAGCCATTCCAGAATCGGTGGGTACAGAGATTTGAAAAAGAACGGGCCAAAATAGAAATATTTACCTGAAGAAATACCTGGTGAATGGATAAAAAAGTTTTCTTCCCCAAAACACACACATATAACAAGGGGGTTTACACCAAGAGATTGAGTTATCTGCTTCTAAGTGGCAGCTGGCCCTGCTGAGCAGAATCCTCTTGCACCCCCTCCTACGGGCTGGTAGCACGAGGTCCGAACAGCCTCCAGGCCTGCCCACCCCCACCCCCCAGGTAAATCTTGCCAGTGGACAAGGTGTACCCATCTACCCAGAGCTCACAACCAACCTTCTTGAGGGGAAACACCAGAAATAATACAGAAAACCCATAGTCGTCTATTTACAAATCATTTTGGACAATTAATAACCCCCAGCCACTCAAGGGTAAACAGCAGCACAGAGAGACACCAGGAAGAAGAGATGTTCTGCCTAACGCTCACCGAGCACTTGGTGCCAGGCACTTTTCTGAAGATTTTTCAGATATTAATTCATATAATCCTCAAATTCACTCTTGGAGTTGGTTTTTTACAAACGAGGAAACCAAGGCACAAAGGCCAGGTAACTAGTCCCAGGTCAAAAAAACTAGTAAAGTTCACACACGGGTTCTTAACCTGTGCAGGTTCCTGTCTCTCATGATCCATGAAACATGTGGCCCCAGAGGAGACAGAGCAAACTGAGGGAAAACAAATTTAGACCTTAAGTGTTCTCTCTACACCAAAAAACTAGGCAGAAAGAAAAACTATGTGAGATGATGGATGTGCAAATTATCTTGATTTTGGTAATCATTTCACCCAATAATACATACATATATCAACAATATACAATAATACACATATATCAAACCATCGTGTTGTACACCTAAAATATGCACAATTCTTATTTGTCAGCTATGCTCAATAAAGATAAAAAAGTAAAATGACTTTTTAAATAATTTCCTCAGAGAAATTCAAGAAGACGTCATATTTATTAAAAAAAAAAAAAAGGAACAAGTTATTCTATAAAAGAAATAATATGAAAACAAGAACGAATCATTGGGAACTAAAAGTATGATGACCAAAATAAAAAATGTAATTAAAGTCTAAATAGTCAGCAAATGTCCCAACATACAGAGCAAAAAGCAAAGAGATGGAAAAGAAAAAGCATTTTAAGAAGCCTAGAAAACCAATTGTTCTAGGAAGAGAGAATGGAAGTGATTAGAGAAGATGCAAGTAAGAGAAGGAGACCGTTTCCTGGAACTGAAGGCTGTGTGGAGTTTTCAGATTTAAAGTGTCCACTGATTTCTTGGTAAGATGAATAAAAAATTATCTGCATATAGACTTATCCCCACCAAACTGCAAAACACCAAGTGTCAAGAGAAGTCAATCAAACTTCCAGGAATGAACCAAAAAATTCAGACTGACAAAGAGATCTTTCGTTGGAGCTACTAGGCACAAGAAGGCAGAGACGCAACGGCCTGTGCCCCCAGGGGCCAACCTCTCTGCGCTCCCTCCCGGGACCTCTGGCTTTCAGTTGGGTGCTAACGAGGAGAGGCGCAGCAGAAGACTGAGAGGAGGAGGCGGTCAAGCAATGGAGCCGCGCAGCATGCGCCCTGCCAGATAACTGTGTGCGGGCTGGGTCTCGACTCAAGACGGCTGCTCCTATCAGGAAACCTTCTCTGTTCATCTACCTTCTCTTGGGGCCTCAAGTGGAAATAGCTCCCTGCTCTTTCTCGCCCTGGGGTACGCCACTATCCCTTTAGTTTCCGTAAATCTTGCCACATCTTGTAACATCTCTTAATCCAACTTTCCTCAATGGTCCAGTTTGGCTGGACCATCTGTTTCCAGCACAATAGATAAACTCTGATCGAGAGTACAGAATTTCAAACCTAGAAATTAATACTCTCCCAAACTATCAAGAAGACAAGATACAGAGATTTATATCTATATTATGTATGGTTACAAAAGTAACTGAAAGGATAATTAAAAATAAATTTATCATTTTAAGAAAATTTATGAGGAAGAGATGAGAGGTGACTATAGTAGTGTATGAGATAAATTATTTGTCTTCTGTATTAAAGAGAAGGAATATGAGCATTTATAGAATTTGCATTTAGAGTAAGTGGCCAGCAGCAACAATGCTGAAATGTTACCCAATAATCCTACAGAGTTCCTCTGTGGAACGTGGTGGTTGTGAGCCGGTAACGCGTTCTTAACCAACAGAAAGGACAAGACACCTGCAGCCACTCTCCTTCTTTTAGTCAGGTGCCTGTTCCACTTCTCACATAAGCTTCCTTTGTCCCTAGATTAATTATTCCAAAGTGGTTGGATTATCTTGCCGGGATAGGTAATATACTAATAGCCATTACCAAAATTTTGTAAAATAGTAACTTTTGACTCTACTGCCTGAAGCATGGTCACTAGAGTTGATCAAAGGATGCCCTGGGCAGGTGGTATTTTGGTTTCATAAAAGGGAACAGAAGCGCAGAAAACTCTTACAACTCAACTCATTCCAGGGCACCCCTGCTAAGTATTGTATAGAGGATCCCAAAAGATAAGAGCCACCACAGCATCCTAGCATCCTTCCGGCCCATGAGCCATAAACACCATTCACAGAGTTTTTCCTCCAAGCTCCAGACTTCTTTTGTACCAGTGATGTCACTGTGGGGCAATTCTGTGTTAGTTAAACGTACATTGCTGTGTTGTTAGCTCCAGACTCTGGATGGCATCTTGGAGCATGTTTGATTTATTTTTCCTCCTTTGAATAATCAACTTCATTGTAATAAGGACTCAGATTTATTGCAATTTGTCTTATCTCCGTGGAAATTTTTTAAAAAATCCAATCATAGAATCAAAACTTCAGAAATGTACCCAACATATGGAAATGGAAAAAGATAAAATTGGTGGTCCTACCTAATCCACTATTTGGACCAGGAAGGAAGACAAAACTGGTTTAGATAATGGTTTTCAAGACAGAATATTAAGGAAGAGGCAGACATGAAGATAGTTGGAGTTCTCTTTTTAATATAAGGAAATGAACACACACACATACTATATATGGATATATATACCACTTCCATTTTTTTGAAGGTTAATGGTAGCATACTATACACATTACTGTTTTTTTTTTTGATCTCTTAAATATCTCCTGGAGATCACTCCATATAGTGTATAAAGATAGTTCTCATTTTTGCCTTTTCTTTATGTGTGGTTTCTCCGTGTAACCACAGAGTTGATAAACAAAGATTTGTGTTTATGGAAAGATGCCAGCTAACAAATGAAGGAAGCGGGATGGATTAGAATATCCCCGTTGTAACCTCCTGTGAAGTAGGAGATGTCGGCATGATCCCCAACAGCTGCCAACATCCCACAAAGGGAGACAATGAGGCATTACAGGCTCCCCGGCAGCATCACCTCTGAAGCAGTCTCGCCAAAACCCATCAGACCTGAACCTGACCAAGCGTCCGGGTCTGATGACCAACACATGAAAAGGCAGGGGACAAATGAGCATGTTAAATGGCACCACGCAAGTATAATCACAAAATCCAGACTGTTGGAAACTCTCCAGGACAAAAAAAATGCAGTTTCTTCAACAAAAACAACATAAATAATAACATCAACAACCAAAAGAGTAAAAAAAATGCAAGAAAAATGCACAGAGAGAGGGAAAATGTAAATTAAAAGAAATATAAAAGATATACTAGCCAATCACAATGCCTGGATCAGTTTTGGATCCATATTTAAACTATTTAAAAATTTCAAAAGCATTCATATGACAATTGAGGAAATGTGAACACTAACTGGATGTTTGATGTTATTAAGGAATTACTGTTAATATTTTTAGGTGTGAAAGTTGTATTGCGGTTATAATTATCAGAACAAGTCTTTTTTATTCTATACAAACAGACTGAGATATTTACAGTTAAAATGATGGAAATCTGAGAGTTGTCTCAGAATAATCTGGGGCAGGGTATGGGAAGTAAAACGCAATAGAGATGAAATAAGGTTACCCATTCATCAGTAATTGCTGAAGCTCATACATGAGAGCATTATATACTCGTCTCTCTACTTTTGTAAATATTTGAAACCTGTACTAAAACTTTTTTAGAATAAATTAAATAATCCAATTTGTTCCACGTATTCTTTGCTAGAATAATATCTCATGTAATTTGGGAAGCTTGACAACCCCTAGGATGTATCGTGCACAGCAATAAAATGACATGGTACACCTCCTTCCCCCAGGACACAGGACATATTTGTGAGTCTTTTCACCCTCATCTCACTGAAGATGTTATTGGGCACAGAATGCTCAGTAGGCAAGAAATCCTTTCTCAAAAGCAGAGGGGGTTACATTATGCCCCATTTGTTGTTTATCCTAAATAATAAGCATTTCTAGTTAATGGAAAGGAAGGCGGGATTGACAGGGACCCTAGAGAGTAGTACATTCCTGTGCAGCCCTCATATCTGCTTCCCTGTTTCAAACTTTCAAATGTGACTAGAGATTTAGGACATTCTCCTGAGGGTTTGTTGTAAAGGGGTTTTTCCTAAGCAAGCAGTGCAAGCAGCAAGGAACAGCCCACCGAATTGGAGACACAAAGAAGGGTGTTGATCTTCCCCAGCATTTGAAGAAAACAGAACCAAACCACGGCTCTGCACACCCTGGAGAATTGTACACAGGAATGTACACAGCTGCCCACTTTCCTGAGTTCAGAGGGGAGTTAGGTTCGGAGAGAGGAACAGGGCGAGGAGACCTTCCTGGATCTTCTGATGCTCACAGCAAAGGGATGGAGGCTTCTGAGTCCATGGTCGAGGCTTCTTTGAACAGAGGGACAAAACGAGAATGTGGCAGGATTGCCAGAAAATCCGAGAATTCTTGAGAGGAAGAACAGAGTGCTCCTTGCAAAACAGCCTGAGCTGGGTGCACGGAGCCCTGAAGGGCAGGGAGCAGAGAAAGCACCACCAATCTGAAATTTCAGGCGGTTGCACTGCCCTTCGCGGGCATAGATCTGGGGCTCCCCGTAAACCCCTGCACCCAGAGTCAACTGGCTCGTGCACTTTGTGCACCAAGAGGCATATTACTCCCCTTCTCCAGGCACTAATTACAACCCTTTGCAGTAGGGCTCTCATTGCCCTCTAACGGCCAACCAGACAGTACTGTTTCCCACTTGGTTTTGTCCCTTGGGTCACTCCAGGACCATGAGGACCATTTCTTCACTCTTTCTAAGCAGACCACACTTAAATCATTAGATCAGACGCAGAGGAGAACTTTGACAACCACTTCTTTGACCTCCAGCCCTGAAATCAGGACTACTCAAGTTACCCCTGCACGCCCAAACCTGGAGCAATGCTCATTTTGTCACTGATGCAGGATTGACAGCTCTTAACACCTGATCTCGAGATCCCAGAATTCTCACTACGTTCCCACAACTGTGAGCCTATTTTTGCCATAGCTTTCAGGGAAGATAAATGGGCATGAATAGTGGACGACCAGTTTCCCCAAAGCCCCAGTGAGCCACGGGGCAGATGCGATGAGCAGACAGTGTGGCTCACACTGGGAGCCCTGGACAAACCTGATCTAATCCTCAGTCACTTTCCTTACTGATAACTGGACCCAACAGGACCATTCCAAGAAATCTCTTCCTCTTCAGTTATCCTTCAGTTTCATCCAAAGGGTCAGTTCAGGGCATAGTTAAGTCGATTGCTTTTGGAAAGACTATCATGACAGCCATTACAGAGAATGACAGCAGGCCCCACCCGTGCTGTGTGAACTGCTAGCTTGTCACTCTCAAGGCTCGTGGAGACAAAGGATCAAAAAGATAGAGGGGTTCAGTTGTCCACCTAGTCTAGCCATTCACTAATTCTTTTACTCTGTGTGTGCGTGCGTGTGTGTGTGTGTGTGAAATCTATCATGAGCCAGAGAGCAGGATCTAAACACATGGTGGTGAACAGAACAATCGTGTTCCCTGCCTTCATGGGCGCACAGCTTAGTGGAAGATGCAGAGTGAACTCAATAATTACACCAATAAATATACCGCCACAGGTGGAGGAAGGTTATGAGAGAGGCTGGAGAACAGGGACCTAGTTTACATTGTGGGGACCAGGAATTTCTTTTTGAAGCTCAGACTAGTGGATGAACAGAGTTAGCCAGGCAAAGAGGGGTAAATGTGTCTTCCAAGCTGGGCTTTACACAAACTGCTCTTTGCTGGGGGCTGAAAAGAGGACAGTGTGGCCAGAGACCTTTCGGTGACAAGGAGATGGACATGCGACGAAACCTGAAAAGTGGGCGGGCAGAGGAGGCAGAAGCTTGTTGACAAGTGTGGCGATCGACTGAGAGAGGGCTGTGGTGAGCGGAGGGAGCACAGAGTGGGCACCAGGGTTCCGGATCCTGGAACCGCTGGCCACACTGTTCTTCTCCCATGTGCGGCCACCGCGGGTTTGCAGGGCCGGGGCGAGGGCTTAAGGTGTCCTGCACACCCCGGGCAAGTGTGTCCTGACTGCAGCTGAAGTTATGGAACTAAGGAAGGGAGATGAAAACGAGACATGAACGGACGAAGACTTCAAAGACAAAAGACCCTGGGGGGTTTCTCAACCAAAGTCTGGATGCCGAATGGGTTTTTACACCACGGGCCAGCTACACAGGAGCCAGCCCATGCGCCACCCAGATCCACGGGCAACTCCAGCTGCCAAGCTCAGGCCACTTGCCCAGGCTCCATGCTCACAGAGGCAGCGCCCCAGCCCCCTGCCTGTCACCTCACCCCCTGACCCCGAGGGGCTCCGCCTCCCGGGGAGTGGTGGCTGTGCCGGGCCCCACCGCACCTGCTGTTCTAGAGCCCCGGTTTGGCTCCACTGGCCCCATGGAGGCTTTGATTCCCTTAATGGCCGCCCAGAGGCAGGGAGGTGGTTACCCCAACCAAGACAGATGGAGGCCCTGAAAGCCCAGAGGTGACTTTGACCAGTGAGAGAGGAAATGGAAAGAGGTCAGGAGACAAAGTGCTTGACCTTCCTCCGTTAAGACTGTCCTGACTCGGGTTTCACAGGTCCTCCCTGGAGATACCCGACGTGACTCAGCAACCAGCTGGAGTTCCTGAGAAACTGAGCTGGGCCTGGGGCTGCCGCCTGCACGTGCGCTCCCTCCCTCCCTGCCTCACTCCCCCGTCCGTATCCGGCTCGCGGGGAGTGCACCTCCCCATGAAGCATCAGCATGGCAGCCTGGCTTGGCGCTCTGGTTCCTGGGTTAAGACGCCGACTCGTGGCTGCCTAGGAAGTGTGGTGAGAAGGAATCTGAGCTGAGCCCAGAGCTGGGGAACAAGAGAGCTGAGATCAGTGAGCAAGGTCAACCACAGGTGTGAGAAGAGGTGCCAGCGTCCATCACTCTGGACCAGATCCTTCTCTGTCTGCTAAAACCAGCAGTCCCTAACCGTGCTTGGGAGCAGAGACGAGGCGAAATCAAACTTCCTCCAGACTGGAAAAGCACAATCGGAAAGAAACATTTGTTCCGGGGAAGATCAGAGCCAAGAGCAGACTAGGCAAGCCTCTGTGGGCTCCGCAGCACTACGGCAGAGGCGGCAAACAAAACCATGGGTAGCGTGGCTTCAAGGATAATAATAGTAATAATACACAGGTATTGTGTGCCAGGCTCGGTAGTAAGATCTTCACATGCTCCATCTCATTTAGTCATCATAACAGTATTATAAGGCACATGCACTTATAAATCCTTTTTTTATAGATGAGGAAACAGACCCAGAGAGGTTGAGTAACTAGCCCAAGGTCACACAGCTGAGAAGTAGCAGAGTCAGGCTTTGGGCCCAGGCAGTCTGGCTGCAGGGCCCATACCCGCTAATTGGAGCACTGCGCTGCTTGGCGTTGCTCTCTGCTAGCAGACAGGGCCTGACCTCCAGGCAGGGAGGAGCGTCACTGAGACGAAAGGCCTATTCCCGGAGGTACTTTCCCTTCCGTGACTCGGGGTCAGAACCCTGGTCAGAGAGAGAGGTGCTGACCGAGGCAGCAGAGCAAGCTCTGAGCTCTGTGCGGGCGGCTCTTATTTTAGAAATTAAAGAACAGTTGCCTCCAATGCCGTTAGAAACGCTCCTCTACTCCACGTCACACGTGGTGGGATATTCTGAGACACCTTTCAACACTTTCTATTACCTGTTTCCAAAGCTCAATGGATGGCATTGCCACAGACCTTTTACTAACAGCGGCTCCTGTAGAAGAGGAAAAATCTAGGTCCTGACAGCGGGTGGCCTTAGGCATCTGCAAGGAGTAACTGTTTCAAGGAAATAATCTCTAAAAATGTAGAGTCAGAATGAGCGTCTTGACGCTAATCACTCTAGAGGAGGGGCTAGTGTCTTCCCGCAGGGACCTCAGCGGTGCTGGCAGCACCATCGGCGCAGAGACCAAGGCGGGCTCCGCACAGCATGGCCAGCGTGCCAGCCTGAAGGCTGAAGCTGGGTGGGGAGGCGCTGTGGGCGGCTGGCTCCCCGCCTCCACCGTTGCTTATTAACATGGGAGTCTGGTTAGAAACTAGATTCTCTGTGACAGCTTCAGCTTATAATTTAAGAACTTCTGCTGTACAGCCATTGCAAAACAATTACATCAAGATTAATTAGCAAATTCCCCAAACAGTGGTAAACAGCAAAGTAGTTTAATTAAAACCATTATCTCCAAAATCTGCACGTTAATAACAGTTGTAGCCCAGGGGGGAATAGGAGGCAAGCCAACAGAGGTGGGGGACAGAGGAGAAGGTCCTTGGACACCACCCTTGCCTGCCCCTGCCTCCACGCGGCCGTCCTGGCCCGTTACTCCTTAGAAGTCTCTGGCCACTGCATCTTGCAAGCTCCCAGGTTCCTCCTAGGGGCCTCTGTGGCTGTGGCCTTGAGATCTACCGCAGACAATCAGGTTACAATCAGCCTGCCACCAGCAAGAGGCCTTTCATCTTCTAAGAGAGAGGGGCAGCAAGGGGTGAAAGAATAAGACTTTCTGGTGAGGAGTTCAGAAAATGCGGAATTGGCAGAAAGCATCTGTAACAACGACTCTCATCTTTCAAAGGACACTGATAAATTTTATTCCAACCCAGACCCCTCGTCACAGACTCTGAATGAAGAGTTTGGCGAAGAAACGCAATTTAAATGAAATTTAACAACAGCCCTATTTAGCGAGCACCCACCCTGGGCCCAGTCATTTCCTTTATGGTCTCACATTGCACGGGAACCTCGCAAAGCTGCTCACCTTTACTCTTAAGCAGACTCACCTGTTCAGCCTAGGACATGGGGAGGCCCATTTATTTTCCTCTATACTGCACAGATCCCTTTCGGTGGGGCAACAAGGGTAAACGTTTAACCCATTTAAGGCAGAGACTTTCCTCCCTCGGGGGAGCCCGGGGTAAAGCAAAGTACAGACTTGACAATGACTGATTTCTCCAAAGTTCCCCAGCAGAGGAGCCCCAGTTCAGAGCAAGCTTGGCCTCGCCTGGCACAGCCAACGTCTGTGCAACTCCACCCCAGCACCAGCTACCATGAAGGGCCGGCCTGGCCTTGGAACCCTTAAGGGGCGGATGCGCTGTGCCCTCCCCTCCACCTTCTGGTTTCTGATTTAGACACGCTGCTGTAGGGGAGGGCACTCTCCACACCCACTCTCTCCAGGCTGCCTCAGCCTCCCGGGCATTCAAGGACTGACTAGCTGTGTATCCTCTTCCTAACAGACGGCCTGCCCCACATGGCAGAGTCAGACGCTCTCTGGCAGCCTGGCTCCTTACTCTGCGGCACTCCAGAAATTATGCAAATCACAGCTATTAGCGTAACAGCCTCTGCAGATTTCAGAAGGAAAAGGGGAAAAAGCGCTATCACGAAATCCCTGTGCTCAGTTAAAAGACCATGAATTTCCCCATTCTCCTTATTCACTCTTGTCAATGTGATATTTATGCATCTGAAGCCTGTTTTTTAGTCATATGGATATCAGTAAAAGAGACATCAGTCAGTCAGCAGAAACCTCTGGAACTGCAACCATGAAAGAGAATACAGAAAAAGCCCAACGCGAGCCAGGATGGAGGGGCTGGGGGAAGAGGGCTAGGTGGGCGTGCTGCCCAGGGAGGCCTGGGCGGGGGTCTGGCTTCAGAGGACCCGGGAGGGGAGCAGGGCTCACTTGACTGACCATGCACAAACTCAGGCCCGAATCCCCTCTGAGCACTCTGCTGTCCTTTCTGGGTGCCTTGATCCCCTTTTTATTCATTGTGCTCACTATACAAGAAGCTTCCTGAGGGCAGGAGCTGTGTAAATTCACCCTTCCCCTCCATAGCCCTGAGCATGGTGCAGGCACAGACCTGGTGCCCAAGGAGTGCGCTCCAAGATCTGGCACCTGTGTGTGCCATCATTGCTACAAGACACAGTCCCTGAAGGGTCACATGGCACATCAACATCGAGGGTTCAATAGTGTGACATTTACAAAGGTCCAGGTGGAGCTGTGACCACACAGGCCTGAGCGACACCAGGACAAATGATCCCCAGCTCTCAGGAGGAGGGGCTCTGTGGACACACTGCCTGGGGAGGGTGCTCAGGCAGCCAAGGGCAACCCTGCAGGGAGGAAGCTGGAGAGAGGTGAATGCTCTGAGGCACCCCCCCCCCCCCCACTGCTCTCCTTCCACGGGCTCCCTGTGAGCAGAGGGCCAGGAAGCCAAGTGGTGACACCCATTCAGGTCGCCTCCTGAGGCACGGAGCAAGGTGGAGAAGCTCCTGTGGGTCAGCTCTGGGCAGGATCCCTTAGAGATCCTCTGTAAGGTTAAGAAAACGCTCTCAGGGGGCCATAGCAGACCGCTGGTGCCTGGGTCACACCCTGCCCTCAGCTTGCCTCCAACTGGACGTCCATGCCCGCTTGTTCACCTGGCACCGGTGCTGTTCCACCTCAAAGTCATTGTGCTTTCTGCCCCAGGGTTTGGTCTGACTCCTTGAGAGACCTCCAAGTCCACACCAAGGGGCAGCCTCAAAACTCGGGCTTAATCCCCCTGGGGATGGGCCCCAAACAAGAGGGAATGAGAGTTGGTGGGTAAACTATGCTGCTTCCCATTTTTCAGGTGGACAGTTCTGGAAGGCATTCTGTTCCGTCCCGGCGGGTCCTGGTGGACCTGAACCCTGTGGTCCACAGTAGCAGCTCTGCCTGTGCCCTCCTTGACGTGCTCCCCTCACATCCTCGCTCTTGCTTCCTGCAGTCACCTCCGAAGTACACAACCCGAGGCTCTGCTTTTGGGAGAACTCAACTAAGGTGTATGGACTCGCCCTTAAACGGCGCGGGAGCAGCAGGTTCCCCACGTAAAGAAATGCTCCATCGGACTGCCCCCCGAGGCCACACACGGAAATCTGTCCCTGATGATTAAAGACTTCAGTGTAAAAGGCCGAAGTGTGAAATGTTTAGGAGCACGTGTTGATGGCCTCAGAGCAGGGACGGATTCCCTAAATAAGACACAAACACTGCTAATCATAAAAAAATGGGTAACTACCATGATATTATAATTAAAGACTTCTGTTTAGCAAAAGACACCATAAATAAAGTGAAAAGACAAGCTACAAGCTAGAGAAGGTATCTGCAACACGTGAAACAAGTAAAGGATTATTTTTCAAAACATCCTAAGAAAAATCAATAGGGGGAAAGAGCAGTTTTAAAAGATAGGTCACAGAAGAGGATCCTTAAAAGGCCATAAATATATGGAAAGATTCTCAACGGATTATTAATCAGAAAATTCAAATTAAGACCCAAAGTGATTATTAAGAAGGGCGATCACACAGCAGTTGAAAACAAAGCCCGAAGGTCCAGCGGGCGAGGTCGCCTCCCCGCAGCTGGCCGGGCTGCCTGGCCCTCGCGCTGCACCCCTGGGCGCCGGGCTCCCTCCGCACACAGCGGGCAGCGCCGCCCTCCTGAGGCCACGTGTCCAAGGACAGCGGACGCGCAGCGCTGGGCACAGCGCTCACACAGCGAACGCGCGCACCACCGTCACGCGTCGCTTAACGGGAATGCGGCGAGGAATGCGTCGTTGGGCGAAGTCGTCGCTGTGCGAACATCATCGTGCACGTACGCAAACCTTCCTGGTAGAGCCTGCTCCACATCCTCGCTCTGCGGTGCTAAGCTTATGGGACCGCCGCCGTGCGTGCCGTCCATCATTGACCGAAACATCACTCCGCGGCGCGTGACTGTATTTTCAAAGACAATTCCTAGGCTACTCTAGATCATGTAATTGATGCTTAACAGGAGTCCAGCATTACAGGTGTTTATTCTGTGTGACCCAAAATATTGCCTTTAAGTAACACTTTGGCAACCTACACAGGAAGGAACGGTTTCTGCAAGCAGTGGGTATATATACCATATTGCAGCCGTAAATGAGAAAAATGGATTAGCGGCATGTAAGCTAATGTGATCAAAGATATCTGAAAATGAATTCCGTATTTAATCCAGAGTGACCCCAAGGCTGCTGTTTTAGGGTTAGGGCGAGGTCTTGGGAAAAGCCTAGGATTCAGGATTTCACATCTTACTCCATCACTCACATCCACAGAGGGATGGCCATGCCAGGGCACGGGCCCTGGGGCGGAGTGGCAGGCGGCACATCCTGTGGTGGCCGTGCTGAAGACAGACCAGAGCAGCTCCCTGGTAGTCTCCTAAGGACTCGAAGTGAAAAATGAAGATATGTTCATGGCCTGAGAAAATTCTAGCAACAGTATTCACATGGGCATTAAATGCCTCAACATGAAGAAAAGTCTGTGAAAGAAAGGACACTGGACTGAGGTCTGGATTCCAGGTTTATCTTCTACTAGGGTACTCTGGGACACCTGCCTTGTCTCTAAATTCGGGAGAATCATCTCCAGCACTCCGTTGGGTTGTACTGAGGCTCCAGAGAAGCAGCCAATGTATTGAGCATGTACCAGAGGCCAGACGCTGTGCTAAAGAGTTAAATGCATTTTCTGATTCAATTCAAAGAACAGCTGTGGGAAGGAAGCTACCAGGAGCTGAAGGGTTCAGACGTAGGAGGGGGTAGAGCTGGCACCCAGACCAGACTCAATGAAATCATGTTTGAGAAAGAGCTGGATGAAGTCAGAGGATTCTTTCCCAAGTTATGTCCAAGCGGGCGTACGAGATCAGGCATTACTGCCAGGACAAAGCAAAGCCGTGCTCCTCAGTTTCCAAGGCAGAGCCTGAGCAAACCTGTGCCTGCTGGGAGGGGCCCCAGCAGGAGCGGGGAGGGTCCGGCCGGCCAGCCCTCCCGCTCTGCACCAGGGGCAGTACAAGCTTGGGGGACCCACCTTCTAAGACATCCTCATAGCGCCGGGGCCAGCTTCCTCCAGGCTCTGCAGCAAGCATGAGTAGCCAATTCTGGCTGCTCTCTCTGTCTTCTGGGGCCTTGTCATTGAAGCCATGAGCCTGTTCCACGGGGTTCTCTACCTCATCCTAAGCTATGGCTCAGATGAAACCTACAGGCAAGGTCAAAGGCAAGTTTTCACACCAACCTGCCATTGAGATGAAGGAGAGAAAACAAGAATGGATGTGTGTGGCTTTGGTTTGAAGCACCAGCCCAGATCTGAAGCAGCTTATGCAACGGGGCCTGCGTCTCTCCAGAGAGAATGATCACGACCCCGCTCCTCCTTCCATGGCAGTCACTGCTCATCTGGCACCATTCCAGGCACTTCACGTGTAATAATTCATTTACTTCTTCCAATGACCCCATGAGGTGAGTGCTATTTTCATCCTGATTTGGCTCATGGAGAAATAAATGCAGACAGAATTAGTATTTATCCAAGATTACAACTAACAAGTGGCAGGGCTGCGATTTACACCCACACAGTGTGCCTCCGGAGCCCCTCGCCTGAGACGCAGAGGTGTTGGGGAGGTGGGCTGACTTTAATTGGTCTCAATGTGAATGGAGTAGTCAACAAAATTGTAAGAATTCAACTCAGTGTAACAAACACATATTTGGAAGCTGCTTGGGTGTTATGTGCTGTAGAAATAATAAGAGACAGTGTTCCCCAGGGAGGTTCAGGACACAGTGGGCAGTCATGGTCATGTGAGGACTCCAGGAACCCTCCTGAGAACCGAGGGCATGGCTGGCTCCTGGGGCCTGGCCTCCAGAGCCCAGCACACTCCCATCTCCCGACAAGGCCCCGGCCTCCAAGGACAAGGTTCTCTACTTGAGAAGCGGGCTGATGGCCCGACGCCAGCCACACTGCTGCCAGGTGTGCACTCTGATTCCTACTGGGCACGGCCTCCTTCCTGGAGGAGAGGACTGAGGAGACTACAATGGAAGGCCGTCAGGAGGGAAAAGGAGGCCCGAGAGGAGAGGCAGAGTGGAGGAAATTACAGTAGGGAGGAAGATGCATCAAGTTTGAGAAGAGCATCTGGGGTGGGCCCACCCATTCACTCAGGCGGCCAGTTAGCCAGCTCTCTACTGCACACCCGCTGTGTTCTGAGTCCTGGGGATAAAGTGGTGAAAAACAAATAAACAAACAAAACAAATTACAAAAACAGGCGAGTCTCCTGCTTGTATAAAGGTAGCAATCTGGGAAAGAAGACAATCAGTGGCCATTCTTTAAGTGTTCAACTTGCCATTGTGTTGTCTGCCTGCCCGCCTTCCTCGTGTAGGGGCTCACTTCAGAGATATTGCTGGTTCAGCTCCAGGCCACTGCAATAAAGAGAATATCGTAATAAAGCGAGTCACAAATTTTGGGGTTTCCCAGTGATATAAAAAGTTCTATTTGCACTATACTGTAGTCTATTGAGTGTGCAATAGCATTATGTCTAAAAGAAATGTACACACCTTGATTTAAAAACGCTTCATTGCTTGTGGAGCCGGTCCGGTGGCGCAGTGGTTAAGTGCGCACGTTCTGCTTCAGAGGCCCGGGGTTCACTGGTTTGGATCCCGGAAGCGGACATGGCACTGTTTGACAAGCCATGCTGTGGTAGGCGTCCCACACATAAAGTAGAGGAAGATGGGCACGGATGTTAGCTCAGGGCCAGTCTTCCTCAGCAAAAAGACAAGGATTGGCAGCAGTTAGGGCTAATCTTCCTCAAAAAAACAAAAAATGCCACCCATTATCTGAGACTTCAGCGAGTCAGAATCTTTTTGCTGGTGGAGGGTCTTGCTTCGATGTCGATGGCTGCTGGCTGATCAGGGTGGTGGTGGCTGAAGGTTGGGGTGGCTGCGGCAATTTCTTAAAATAAGACAGCAGTGAAGTTTGCCGCATTGACTGACTCTTCCTTTCACAAATGGCTTCTCTGTAGCGTGTGATGCTGTCTGATAGCATTTTACCCACGACAGAACTTCTTTAAAATTGCAGTCAATCCTCTCAAACTCTGCTGGTGCTTTACCAACTAAGTTTATGTGATATTCTAAGTCCTTTGTTGTCATTTCAAAAATACTAGCAGTGTCTTCACCAGGAGTAGATTTCAACTCAAGAAGCCACTTTCTTGGCTCATCCATAGGAAACGACTCCTCGGTTACAGTTTGACCGCGGGGGTGCAGTGATTCTGTCACATCTTCAGGCTCCGCTTCTAATTCTAGTTCTTGCTGTTCCACCACGTCTGCAGTTCCTTCCTCCACTGAAGTCGTGGACCTTTCAAAGTCATCCATCAAAGTTGGAATCAACTTCTTGTTAATGTTGACATTTTGACATCTCCCTATGAATCACAAAAAAATTTACTGGCATCTAGAATGGTGGATCCTTTCCAGGTTTCTACTTCATTCTGCCCAGACCCATTAGAGGAAACACTATCTATGGCAGCTACAGCTTTGTAAAATGTATTTCTTAAATAGTAAGACTTGAAAGTAGAAATTACCCCTTGTTCCATGGATTGCGGAACTGACGTAGTGTTAGCAGGCATGAAAATGACGTTAATCTCATTGTACATCTCCATCGGAGCTCTTGAGTGACAAGGTGCATTGTCAATGAGCGGTAATATTTCGAAAGGGAATCTTTTTTTCTGAGCAATAGGTCTTGACATGGGGCTTAAAAAATTCAGTAAACCATGTCGTAAACAGATGTGCTGACATCCAGGATTTGTTGTTCTATTTACAGAGCACAGGCAGGCTAGATTTAGCATCATTCTTGAGGGCCCTAGGATTTTTGGAATGCTAAATGAACGTTGGCTTCAACTTAAAGTCACCAGCTGCATTAGCTCCTAACAAGAGTCAGCCTGTCCTTTGACGCTTTGAAGCCAGGCATTGACTTCTCCTCTCCAGCTATGAAAGTCCTAGGTGGCATCTTCTTCCAATATAAGACTCTTTTGTCCACACTGAAAATCTGTTGTTTAGTGTAGCACCTTCATTAACGATCTTAGCTGGGTCTTCTGGAGAACTTGCTGCAGCTTCTCCATCAGCACTTGCTGCTTCACCTGCACTTTTATGCTACAGAGACGGCTTCTTTCCATAAGCCTCATGAACCCACCTCTGCTGGCTTCAAACTTTCCTTCTGCAGCTTCCTCTTCTCTCTCAGCCTTCACAGAATTGCAGAGAGTCAGGGCCTGGCTCTGGATCGGGCTTTGACTAAAGGGAACGTTGTGGCTGGTTTGACCTTCTACCCAGACCAGTAAAACTTTCTCCATGTCAGCAATAAGGCTGTTTCACTTTCTTATCATTCGTGTGTTCACTGGAGTAGCCCTTTCAAATTTCCTTCAAGAGCTTTTCCTTTGCATTCACGAGTTGGCTGTTTGATGTAAGAGGCCTAGCTTTCAATCTGTCTCTGCTTCCGACATGCCTTCCTCACTCAGCTTCATCATTTCCAGCTTTTGATTTAAAGTGAGAGACGTGTGACTCTTCCATTCACTTGCCTTAGAGACCATTGGAGGGTTACATAATTGGCCCAATTTTGATAGTATTGTCTCTCAGCGAATAGGGAGGGCTGAGGAGAGGGAGAGAGACGGGGGAATGGCCAGTTAGTGAAGGGGTTAGAACAGACACAACATTTGTCGATTAAGTTTGCCGTCTTATGTAGGCATGGTTCATGGTGCCCCAAAATGATTACAATAGTAGCATCATGGATCATCATAACAAATATAATAATAGTGGAAAAGTTTGAAATATTGCAAGAATTGCCAAAATGTGTCACAGAAATATGAAGTGAGTGAATGCTGTCGGAAAAATGACACCACAGACTTGCTCAACACAGGCTGCCACAAACCTTCGATTTGTAAAAAACACACTATCTGCGAAGTGCAATAAGGCAAGGAGTAATAACACGAGGTATGCCTGTCCTTCTTTCTGGACATCTGGTAGAAGACTACAACTCCCAGAATGCAACACAGTAGGACATGATGGAACGGGCGATCCTTTGATCTCTGAAGAAATGTGTTAAAAAGGGAAAGAGACAAGATTCTGCTTTTATGTGCTGCGCTATTCAAAGAAATATTGAGATTTCACCCAACATTCCTAAATATCTCCTGGCTTCCAAGGAAAATTTACCACTATTGATCATAGCACGGGCCACGGCTTCCTTCCGGGGGTTAGGTGTCGCTCTGGCCAGGGCTTCTTCCGGAGACAGTTGGGTGAGCCCCGGAATCTAACTCCCGGCGATAACTGGTATCTAGTCAGCGCGCCTCAGCATCGCCGTGGTGGTCGTACGAGGCCAAGTCCACTCTGTGTGGAGCCTGTGTCATGCTGGTTGTTAAATATTTTGAACACGACTCTGACTCTATACTCCTAGATATCCATGGAAATGGTCAGTAAAATAGACATACACGTAGATACAGATATAGATACATAAATATGAAAACCTGAATGAGTGCAAGAAGCTAGGCCAAGTTTCATCCTTCTGCTTGAACTTTAAGGAAATTCTACTATATATTCAGCTATGGCACCAGATTTAACAGTCGTATAGGATTGATCCGCGAGCCCTTCTCCTAAGACAGGGCTGAAGGTAAAAAGCAAGGAGCCCTAGGAAGACGTCATTTCTACACCGTTCCCGACACCAAGATGCAAGGAAAGACCGTGGAGGGCCATGTTGCCAGAATGCTGGGTGTCAGGGACATCTGCCCAGGAGGAGAGCTGAGGGTGAAGGTTCCAGCAGTGGGAATCCTGCCTCACCTTAAAGGAGGAATTGAGAGAAAATTGCTGGCCCATGAAAAGATCCTACAGTATACAAGGAGAAAGATGAAAAGAAATGGCCCATCGCTGAAATAAACTTGGTGCCTGGAGCCAGGCCTTCCTTTTCGTAGAAGGCACTGCGTTAATGAAGCTGGAACAGGCTCTCAGAAGAAGCAGTCCTCTGAGCGCACAGCAGAGTCCAGACGTGGTGGGCGCTCAGTGGAGAGCAGGCTGACCGAGCACGTGAGTGAACCAGCAGGCCCAGCCCAGATGCCCTTCTCCGAGTTGCTGCTTCTCCATCCCTACTGTTCCTTCCTTCTCTCCTCCTCTCCTCCCACGCCTCCTTTCCCCTCTTGAGGTTTCTTGATCACAATGTCTCTTCAGTTCTCACCTCTAGGAGGGCTGTCTAGTCTGTCCTGGCTTTGGAGCTTGTTGCTGTGGCCTCAAGAACTCATACTTTGTGCTCCCTGGCTTCCTCCTTGACCTCCCTCCATCCTGCCACACCTGACTCCTTGCCTGCCCTCAGCCCAGGGCCTTTGCACTTGCCCTGCCAGGAAAACCATCACCCCAGTTAGTAGAGAAGTCACTTGCTCACTTCCTTAGACTTCTGCTCAAATGTTATCATACTGAGGAACAGCAAACCTCCTACAAAACTAGTACATGCTGCCCGCCCGCGCCAGTCCTTCTCTGTCCCTGTCTCTGTGTCATTTTCCTCAAAGCACTATTCACCACCATCTGTTTCTAGTTGTAATTACCTGTCTCCCTCCATCAAATGTAAGTTCCATCAGAGCAGGGACTTTTCTGTCACAGTGTAACTCAAGGTTCTAAAATGGTGCTCAATAAAGTTTCCTACGGTTCTAGCAGTTGAGTGAATAAGTAAATGTTTGCTGAACAAATGAGTACATTGTAAATGGGCTGTGAGCAAACTCCTTGACAGCCCATGACAAAACCACTCTAGACTTTAGGTCCAAGAGGGAAGAACATAAATTCAGCACCTGTAGCAAGGTCCGGGGTCAGAAATATGGTGTTGACCTAATGTGCTTTAATGAGCAGGAAAAGAGCAAGGGAAAGCCATTCCGTCTTGAGGTGGATATTCCTGCCCATTTGAATGGTGCTGTTTGTGTGTGTGTGTGTGTGTGAGGAAGATGGGCCCTGAGTTAACATCTGTGCCAATCTTCCTGTATTTTATGTGGGACGCCACCACAGTGTGGCTTGATGAGCAGTGCCAGGTCTGTGCCTGGGATCCGAACCTGCGAACCGCAGGCCACCGAAGTGGAGCGTGCAAACTTAACCCTTATGCCACTAGGCTGGCCCCAAATGATGCTATTTTAATGTTAGATCTCCTTGAGTTAATAAAATGAGGCAAAGGAAAATAGAGATGACAGACTAACCCAGGAGTCCCAATTCCCATATAAAAATAACTTGGAAGGTTAAAATAAACAGATGATGTAGAAGCAATGTTGAAAAACTAAAAATCAAAAGCTTCCCTGAGCCAAGGAAGACTCGAATCCACAGACTGAACGTGTTGACTGAGCAGCAGACAAAGAGGTGGGACGAGGCCACTCTCGCAGCCAGTGATGGCAGTCCCGCAGCCCCTGCCCGGCCAGCTCTCCCGGGGAGGGGGCAGGAACCTTGGATGCGGCTGCTGTGAAGAGAGGGCTGTGGTCAGCTCGGTGACCGCCAGGAAGGCCCCAGGGAGGAGAGCTGCCCTCTGTTGCATATGACCTTCTGGACCAAGTGGCATCTTAGAGTCTCAAGGAAATAAAAATGCCCATGAGCATCTGGACAGGACGGTATGTGTCTCGGTCCGCTCAGGCTGCAGTAACGAAATACCCCAGGCTGGGTAGCTTAAACGACAGAAACTTCTCACAGTCTGGAGGCTGGAATTCTGAGCTCACAGCATCAGTAAGGTAGATTTCATCCCGAGGCCTCTCTTCGTGGCTTGTCGGCTGCCCCCGTCACACCATGTGCTCACAAGACCTCTCCTTTGTGCATGTGCAGAGACAGCACGTTCTAGTTTCTCTTCCACAAGGACACTAATCCTATCAGATCAGGGCCCCACCTTTACGACTCATTTGACTTTAATCCCTTCCTTAGGGGCTCTGTCTCCAAATCCAGCCACGCTGGGGGGGAGGGCTTCAATATATGAATTTGGGGGAGACACAAATTCACTGCCTAAAAGCCCATAAACCTCCAGACAGGAAACAAAAATAGTTTTACAGGAATGGAAATATTTCTGACTTCGGACTTCTCTGCAATCCTGAATGCCAGGAAGAAATGGAGTCCTGGAGCTGTGTCTTTTGAAAATTAAGAAAAAGAATGAGACACATAGCTGGCATGTATGTCTGTGCAGAACTGAAATGCAGCCTGAGGGGTGAAGACAGGTAGATGGACAAGCCTATGGAAACCTGGAGAAACAAGAGAGATTAAATCAGAAACCAACACATTTGGAAGGGGAAACACTAACATTATTTAGTAAGGTTGAGAGTTGACCCTTTGAAGAACCCAATAAAATATAAATCGTTAACAAATCTAATTAATAAAAAATAGAAATAAAGAAATTGGAAATAAGAAAAGGGTATAACATGTTGATAACAAGTAATTATAATTATGAGATAATATGCACAGGATATGCTAATAAATTCATCTACATGTAAAAATGTAATATTTAGTGAAAATAATAAATTAGGAAAAATAGCTCAAGAGGAAGTAACATCCCAGAACAGCCCCAAATCCATGGAAGAAACAAGAAGGAGCCGTCGTCCACACACCGCCTTGGAGAGCACGCGGGTGCCGGGCGACTAGATTGGGGAGTGTTTTCTGGATGTTCTGGAACAGATAATGTCCATACTATGACATCTATAGCAGAATACAGAAGAAAATAACAGGCCACTCAATTTGTTTTATGAAGAAATTACATTAGCCAAATTTAACAATAATAATACAAAAAATTGATTTGCTAGCACTTCCCAAAATATAGTGTGGGAGGGTTTTCTTAACATAATGGCAAAGCAGTAAATTGTAAAGACAACATGGGTAAGTTTACTTAAGTAAAAAATGTAAAACCTTATGTTGGAAAGCAGAGCAAAACTAAAGGGGAAATAGCAAACCAAAAGACATTTGTAAGAAATATAGCAAAGGATTCATTTTAAACATATTAAAAAATTCTCTAACAATTAGAAAAATATTATATAACCATAATAGGAAAAGACATTAAGAGAGAACCTGTACGAGAAACACAAATGAGCAATAAACATGAACAGTAAAATGGTCCGAGCTCACTAGAAGGCAAAGAATTACAAGTTAAAGTCAGGATGTCGCATTTTTTGCCCGTTAAATTGGCAAAGCTGGAATAGTTCTCTGCCATGGGCAAAGCCATGCCCTGATGATGGAAATATAAATTGACACGTTTTTGGAAAAACGATGTGACAACATTTAGCAAGAGCGTTAAATATGTTTGTACTCCCTTTGACCTAGTAATTTGGCTGCTGGCAATCTATTGTAAAGAAATGATAAAAAAAAAATGCACAGATAATGCCTGACCTTCCCCAGCCCAGCTGTGGGTTTTCCTCCTGACTCTCGGGCGGTCCCATCCTCCTGCTGACGCATCCTCCTCCGCCTGGTCTCTCCAGCTCGGGACCCGGCTCAGTACCTAGAGCGACTTTTTGTCCTCACTCCCTCCCTAAGGGATCTATTACTGTCTCATAATTTTAAAAGCCGTCTACATTCGGATGACTTCCAAATTTATGTATCCAGTCCCAGCTTCTCCCCTGAGCTCTAGGCTTGTGTATCCAACTGCCTACTAATCACCTCTGCCTGAATGTTTAATAAGCATCCAACTAACAGATACCAAATCAGAAGCCTGGGTCCCCTCCCAAACCTGCCTCTCTCATGTCTGCCCACGAGACCTTTATCCGTGGGCTCTGCTCACTTTACCAAGCTCCTCCCACACTGTGCTCCCTCTCCCCCTCAGCTGCACTGTCTTCACTGTCCCTTCGATGGCCCCAGTCAGTCCTCACCTGCAGGCATTGGCACTTGCCTAGAACGCCTGTCTCCTAGATTTAGCAAGTTGTCCTTTGTCTCCTGCAGGACACATTCCTGGCCCTTCGGTCCACATCGCTTCTCCTCTTCCCCCGTTTCCACCACCTGCTAGTTGAGACACTATTTGAGTTTTCTTCATAACACTGACCACAACCCAAAATTATATGTTTTAAAGTATTATCTCTTCCCTGTCTGTCTCAGCTCCCTGAGTTGGGATCATGTCAGATCACGTCGTCCTCACCACGGGACTCTAGGGCCTGCGTCAACCAGGCAGCAGACACTGGCTGGAGGAAACCAACAGCAGTGAAAACCAAAGACTACCTTAATATCCAAAAATAACGCCCTATTTTTTCAAATATGGAAATCTCCATGAGGCCATTAAAATCACGTTTTCAGAAAAAGTTTGAAGAGTAGGAAGATTTCCGTGGTTATGCAAATAATGTGAAGTGAAAAAAGAACAGGATGCACAATTATCTATTTTGGTGATCTCAATTTTGTGAAATTATCTATCCAGCAAGGTATTTAAAAATCAAGAAATGCACTAAAATGGTTTGTTGTTAGTGCCGTCAAGTCCATTCCAACTCCCAGTGCCCCTGTGTCCAGCAGAGGGGAACCTTGCCTGGTCTTTCTGTGCCATCCTCTCACCTTCCAGCGTTCTGTCAGCTGATGCTCCACTGCTGTTCACAGGGTTCTCATGGCCAGTTTTTTTCAGAATTAGGTGGCCAGGTCCTTCTTCCTAGTCTGTCTTAGTCTGGAAGCTCTGCTGAAACCCATCCACCATGGGTGACGCTGCTGGGGTTTGAAATCCCAGTGGAATAGCTTTCAGCATATGGGGACATGCAGCCACCACAGTGTGACGACAGATGGGTGGTGTGGGTCCCTGGCCAGAAACAAACCCGGGCTGTGGCAGTGAGAGCACCGGATCTTAGCCACTAGACCCCCAGACTAAAATGGTAACAGTGATTATGTCTGAGCCATGAAGTAACAGATAACTTTTTACTATTTAGACATTTGAATTTTCAAATTTTATTGAAAGAAACTTGCAAGGACAGTTTAATTTTTTAAAATTACATGCTACGACGTGAGAAAGGAAAGGATTCCTGCCAGAAACGTGTTTTAGTCAAGGAGCCACTTAGAGTGCAGCGTAACGTCCAGAGGACCTGTAGGAACTGGCCCACTGATGGCCTTGGCTCTGGCACCAGGAGCTGTCCAGCATCCTCACTAGGGATCACAGCGCTTAAAGACTGGATGGTATTTCCAAATCACCAAACTGGGACAGAAGATACACATCATAGGTGCTTGCCAAACAAAGGTGTGAAAGAAAGAATGAAAGACTAACAGGTGAATTTACTCTGACCTATAAGCAAGAACAACCCAGAAAACAAGCAGTACCAGAAAGCAGCAAATGCAGGCCTGGGCTCCACACCCATTAGGGTTCCTCAGCTCTTCACAACTAGCGTCTGTACCAACACTGCCTCCTCTACTGTGCACGGAGGGGCAAGAAATGATTCCAACCTTTGCTGAAAGGTAAAAAACAGTGTGAGCCTAGGCCAGGAAACACAGAGGCTTTTGTGCCAGGAAGGCACCTTTAGGAGGGGGCAGGGGGGAGGAGGAGAGAGAGGAGAGGAGGATGGGTTTGGGAGGTAAGGGCTAGAGTCCTGTGGGGTGAATGGCATCTCCTACCCCATTTTGCAGACAAGAACCGAGGCTATGGAGAGGAAAGAGAGGTCACCGAGCTGCACCAGACAGAGCCAGCATCCGACACTCCACAAGCACACAGGTGTGCCAAGGAAGATGCAGGCAACAGGAAGAACCTATAAAGGTCAAGAATGTTTCCAAACAGGAAACAGGGCAGGTCCAGGAAGGTCACGGCCTTACAACAGTCTGCCTCTGTGCCGCCCTGCAGGCTTCAGGTGCCTGCGTCTGAGCACGGATGAGCGAGGCTTCTGGTTTGCAGGTCCTGCGGCAGCCTCTGCCCGCGCATTGCCACAGAAACTCGCCATTTGCAAGGTGCTCTGTGGAGACACCTAAACGTCGTTATCCCCAAACACCAAGCCAGCCAGCCAGGGCTTTGGAAAGTACTCGAACAGCTGAGCTTGCTGTTTTGATGAAACGTTGTTTGACAGAAAAGCAGGCTGCCCCCGGTAGTATGTACAAAACGATAGGATTCATGAATATGCATAAAGTCCTCTTTCTAGAGACAATTGCTGCAGTGGTTATTGGAGCAGAACAGGCTGGGGGGGAAGGCAGCTCATCCCGACGTCCTTCTGCTTCACTGGAAGTTTTCGGAAGGTTAGCATCACCTCCTGCATCCCCAGGATCTGGTCCTCATCACGAACAAGGCCCACAGAGGCCATCCAGATTTCCTCATGTCCCTGGCCCCATCCTACCTTGGTCAGAGTAGGAAATAGAGCCCAGAGGGGAGAAGGAGATTGTTTAAGGTCACACAGCAGTTCCTGCAGGGCCAAGACCTCCACCACTAGGCCACGAGGCCCCCATGTTGCAGGCCCCTGGGAGGAAACTGACTCAGACCAGACTCTGAGCAGGAGCAAGCCGGTGGCAGAGCTCAGCAGGCGTTCAGAGGCCCTGCAGCGGAAGAAAGCTGCCACTGGGCTGGGGTCGGGAGCTGCGGGCAGAGCTGGGCAGCGGCTCCACAGAGGGGCTTTGAGGGGACTGCCCTCTGGCCCTGCCTCTGCCCTTTGGTGCCCAGCCCCTTCAGGCTGTCTGCAGTGTCTTTCCATGGGAAGGGTAAGGCTGACCAGCACAGTCACACTAAGGTGAGTGTGTCGTCCTTCCCGGTCACGAGGTGTTTTAAGCAGAGGAGCCTAGAGATGCAAAGGGACAACGTGGGAATAAGGGGCTTGGGATCAGGCATTCCACAGACCACCCAAACTACAGCACCAGTCCATCAGGGAGCAAGCCCACCCAAAGCCGTGTGAGGCCATGATGACAGCACCCCTGGGCTGACTCCTCACGCAGCCGCTGTACCTCAGTCAAAAGGAGCAAGGTGGGAGGGCCTCCAGTCAAGGCGGACAGTCAGACGTTTTCCAAAGTCAGGCATGCTCAGACTGTGGGATCCGGCTGACGTCAGCATCCGCTGCCTGTGCTCCGAAGTCCACAGAGAGTGACGGGCAGGGCCGGGCCAGCTGTCAGGTGCTCGCTTGTCAAGCTTCTCACATGGAAGGGGCAGGGAAGAGTGGTTCCTCCGAAGGGCTGGGCAGATAACAGGTCGCTGGAAGCAGCAAAACTCCTTCATCCTGCTTGTGAAGGGGTCTGAGCCAGACGGCTGGCTGAAGGGCTGAGGCGTGCTGAGCACAAGGGCCACTCGTCCACAGAGCCCGCTGAGGAGTGGACGCCCACACTCACTGTGCCAGAGGGAAGACACTCCGCAAGCCGGAGGCTGGGAGAAGCCACCTAGGGTTTATAGCACTGAGGACCCAGAGGGGACATGTGACCAGCACTTATGTGAGCCTGTTGGGCACCATGGCACCCAGACCCTGGTGTGAACCACAAGGTCTGCCACTTTGCACAATGTCTCAACCCCCTGAGCCTCAGTTTCCTCCTCTGTGAAATGGAGGTTAAGAACATCTATATCACAGGGCTGCTGAAGGGGTCGTGTGATAATGACGCACACTGTCTCTCAGAGAACAGCCTGTAACCCGGCAGTTCTGTGTGGCAGCTGTGGTTTCACATGCTGCTGCTGCGCCAGGCACCAGGCGTACAAAGATGAGAAGTACTCAAGACTTCTGGGGGAGGGACACCGCCAGATAAATACCACAAAACAGGACGGTGGCCGGAGTGGAGGGATCCCCAAGGCAGACATGAGAGGAGGGGAGCTCCCAAAGGAGGTGGCTTCTGCGCAGCCCTCAAGGATAGGTAAGACTTCCACGAGGACAATGGAAAGGACATTTCAGACTGAGGGCACGCCACGGGCCAGAGCACAGAGGCCTGTGAGTTGCAGCCTCTTACGCATCTGTCACATGTGGGTCTGCCATCTTCAACAAAGACACAAAGGGCACAAAGACAGCGTCAGACAAAACAACACCTCAACACAGAGTTGGAAATGCCACCCCAGGGACCTTCCAGCCAGTCTAAGGAGGCCTGGAGAGGCTTCCTGGAAAAAATACCTTAAGATGAGGGCTAGAGGAAATGCAGGTGTCACCAGGGGAGGCAGGAAGATAAGGAAAGGGAAGTAGTCGGATGTCAAGGTGACTTGAAAAATGCAGTCAGTCTCTCCGCCCAAGAGCTCCATGGAGGGCTGGACAGCAGTGGGAGCTCAGTCAGGGGGTGGCCCCTGGCCTTCTCTGGACATGCACTTGGGATGCAGCCGTGCACTGAGGAGCTCCTTGGCTATCGGCATTGGGCCCCAGCTCCTGAGAGCTCTGGCAGCCCCCGGCAGCCGCAGCCCTTTGCCCCCAGTGGGCTTTCTTGGAAAACTCACCAAGAAAACTGCCTGTTTCCTCTCTTTTAATTCTCCTTCATATGAACACATCTGGGATGTGTCAGCAATTTCCTTCTGAAATGGAGAAGATGATGCCCCAGGGGATGGCAGATTGAGTGTGTGCCTCCTGGAGATGCGCTGCAGGGGCTCCACCTGGGCCTAGGGCCTTGCCCGGCCACATGCAAGCTCCACACATTCTCCTGTGGTGCTGAAACAGGATGTAGAACTTCCCCAGCTCTTGGAGGATGAATCAGGGATGGGTAGATGGAGTCCAACGGAGCACAATACCCCAGAGAACCACAGAGCGTGTGCTCCATGGTGACTGCCGTGGGGCTGTCAGCTATAGGCTAGCTTGACGTTCACATAAGACAGCACCTCCTAGACTTTAATATGCCTACAAGTCACCTGGGATCTTTTCAAAATGCAGGCTCTGATTCAGTAGATCTGAGGTGGGCCCCAATACTCTGCTCTTCTAACAACATGGGGTCCCATGTGATGCTGGGGATGCTGGTCTGCAGCCCATACTTGGAGCAGCAAAGCACAGACTTCTCACTCGTGTAGCAGTTACTGACCACCTCCCAAGTGTTAGACTCTGCTCTGTGTATAGCCGGGAGCCAAACAGGCAAAGACCCTTGCCTTCCAGAAGCATCTTTTGGATGTGGGGAAGATAACAATAAAGAAGTAAACAAAAAATTTTTCAAGAGAACATCATAGAATGATAAGCTCTTTGGAGAAAATACAGAGGGAGAGTGACAGAGAAGGACTTGGGTGAAAATAATGGAGGTGATTTAGGGTGGCTGATATGGGAAGGGTGCACTGAAGAGGAAATTAATGGAAGGGAGAAGGAGCCGCCCGAGAACTGGTGGGAAAGCTTTAGAGACAGGGAAGAGCAGATGCAAGTGCCCTGCGCTGTGAACGAGCTTGGGTCACTCAAGGAGCACAACTCAAGACAGAGCCATCCCCCAGCCGACAGCCTTTCCCTGGATTCTGCCACTTCTCCCTGGCTGTGAGCTTCTGTTAGTTGGGTTAAACTAACAGATCCCCTGATCTTCCAGGGCTTAGAATAATTTCCGATCCTCTTCGAGAACCTGGTGCCATTCTGGGGACCTTGGGAAACTTTTCCAAGGGAGGTTGCATGGAGGGAGGACTTGGCAATGACTCAGTGACAAAGAATGGCTGAAATACAGTCTGGCCCATTTGGGGAAAGAGTTGGCGGTAATTTTTGTAAAACCCTAGAGAAATTAGATTGGGATCCAATCCATGTTGAAAAATGGTACCTATTTGATACAGGGTTGATGGAGCATGTTGAGTCCCTGATGCCTGATGTAAATTCTGGAGGATTAGATTGAAAGGGGATGCTGATAGATATGAGATGGCTTAGGGCAAAGCATGGCGACCAATAAGCCACACCTGTGATGCTGCCCGTTTGTTTACCTGCTCTGCTATATGCTTCCACCTCCCATCCATGCTAATGACGCTCTCCCCAAACCCCGGCCAAATGGTGTTTTACCACCTTTCACTGGCCATGCAGTTGACATGTTAGTCTAGAGTTTATTTGGACTTTTGCCACCTTCTGCTGCTTGGAGACCATACCTGACACATTTTGTGCCACATACCACATATGCTTGTGGGCCACGTTTTTGTTTTGGCAACTGCGCTGTAGTGCGAGCTGACCACTACCAGCTGCAGTTGCACTGGGCATTTTTCTCTGCCTGGGGGTTAACTCCCACCACTGCACAGGACTCTCACAAGAACCTACTTGGTCATTCTGATGCCAATCTGAAGTGTGAGGGAACTAGCACCTTCTGTGAGAGCTGTTGACCGCTGAGGGATGGGGCTAGTGGGCAACATGCCTCTCTTCTGCCCCTGGGCAGGCAATTCTGAGGTGACTTGTACATGGCTCCCCAAAGGGTCCCAGCAAGATTGTGCCCAGTTAGTGATGATCAACTCAAGAAGGCACTCCCAGACTTGCATTCTGTCCCTTTTCCACTCTTCTCAGTGCCCTACTCCGTTCCCTGAAATCACTTCCAAAAATCAGCCTCCTGGAATAAAGCTGGGAAAGGGGCAAAAATGTGGAGACTAAACAACATGCTACTGAACAAACAATGGATTATTGAAGAAATTAAAGAAGAAATCAAATATTATCTGGAAACAAATGAAAATGAAAGCACACCATACCAACTTATTTGGGATGCAGCAAAGGCAGTCCTAAGAGGAAATTCATTGCAGTATGGGCTCACCTCAATAAGCAAGAAAAATCTTATGTAAACAACCTCAAACAACACCTAACAGAATTAGAAAAAGAAGAACAAACAAAGCCCAAAGTCAGTAGAAGGAGGGAAATAATAAAAATTAGAGCAGAAATAAACGATATTGAAACAAAAAAGACAGTAGAAAGGATCAATGAAACAAAGAGTTGGTTCTTTGAAAAAATTAACAAAATCGATAAACCCTTAGCCAGACTCACTAAGAAAAAAAGAGAGAAGTCTCAAATAAATAAAATTAGAAATGAGAAAGGAGAAATCACAACAGATACCAAAGAAATACAAAGGATCATAAGAGAATACTATGAAAAACTATATGCCAACAAATTGAACAACCTAGAAGAAATGGACAAATTCCTAGACTCTTACAACCTCCCCAAACTGAATCAGGAAGAAATAGAGAATCTGAATAGACCAATCACAAGTAAAGAAATAGAAACAGCAATCAAAAACCTCCCCAAAAATAAGAGTCCAGGACCAGACGGCTTCTCTAGAGAATTCTACCAAACATTCAAAGAAGATTTAATACCTATCCTTCTCAAACTATTCCAGAAAATAGAGGAAGATGGAGCACTCCCTAATACATTCTATGAAGCCAACATCACCCTGATCCCCAAACCTGACAAGGACAACACAAAGAAGGAAAACTATAGGCCAATATCACTGATGAACATAGATGCAAAAATCCTCAAGAAAATTCTGGCAAACCAAATACAGCAATACATCAAAAAGATTATACACCATGATCAAGTGGGATTTATACCAGGGACACAGGGATGGTTCAACATCTGCAAATCAATCAACGTGATTCACTACATTAACAAAATGAGAAACAAAAACCACATGATCATCTCAATAGATGCAGAGAAAGCATTCGACAAGATCCAACATCCATTTATGATAAAAACCCTCAATAAAATAGGTATAGAAGGAAAGTACCTCAACATAATAAAGTCCATATATGACAAACCCACAGCCAACATCATACTCAATGGACAAAAACTGAAACCCATCCCTCTCAGAACAGAAACAAGACAAGGGTGCCCACTTTCACCACTCTTATTCAACATAGTACTGGAGGTTTGGGCCAGAGCAATTCGGCAGGAAAAAGAAATAAAAGGAATCCAAATAGGCAACGAAGAAGTAAAACTCTCACTGTTTGCAGACGACATGATCTTATATACCGAAAACCCCAAAGAATCCATAGGAAAACTATTAGAAACAATCAACAGCTACAGCAAAGTTGCAGGGTATAAAATCAACATACATAAATCAGTAGCATTTCTATACGCTAACAATGAACTAACAGAAAAAGATCTGAAGAACTCAATCCCATTCACGATTGCAACAAAAAGAATAAAATACCTTGGGATAAATTTAACCAAGGAAGTGAAAGAGCTATACAATGAAAACTACAAGGCTTTTCTGAAAGAAATGGATGATGACGTAAAGAGATGGAAAGATATTCCATGCACGTGGATTGGAAGAATAAACATAGTTAAAATGTCCATACTACCTAAAGCAATCTACAGATTCAACGCTATCCCAATCAGAATCCCAATGACATTCTTTACAGAAATTGAACAAAGAATCCTAAAATTCATATGGGGCAAGAAAAGACCCCGAATTGCTAAAGCAATCCTGAGAAAGAAGAACAAAGCCGGAGGCATCACAATCCCTGACTTCAAAACATACTACAAAGCCACAGTAATCAAAACAGCATGGTAGTGGTACAAAAACAGATGCACAGATCAATGGAACAGAATTGAAAGCCCAGAAATAAAACCACACATCTATGGACAGCTAATCTTCGACAAAGGAGCTGAGGGCCTACAATGGAGAAAAGAAAGTCTCTTCAACAAATGGTGCTGGGAAAACTGGACAGCCACATGCAAAAGAATGAAAATCGACCATTCTTTTTCACCATTCACTAAAATAAACTCAAAATGGATCAAAGACCTAAAGATTAGGCCTGAAACAATAAGTCTTCTAGAAGAGAATATAGGCAGTACACTCTTTGACATCAGCTTCAAAAGAATCTTTTCGGACACCATAACCCCTCAGACGAGGGAAACAATAGAAAGAATAAACAAATGGGACTTCATCAGACTAAAGAGCTTCTTCAAGGCAAGGGAAAACAGGATTGAAACAAAAAAACAGCCCACTAATTGGGAAAAAATATTTACAAGTTATTTATCTGACAAAGGGTTAATCCCCATAATATGTAAAGAACTCACACAGCTCAACAACAAAAAATCAAACAACCCAATCACAAAATGGGCAGGGGACATGAACATAGTACACCAGTGTAATAATTGCCACGGCCAAGATCTACTGATGAATATTAAAATGAACGGGGAAAATTTAAGTAGAAACAGGATATTTACATAGTCTACAAGTATGTGCCCTGGAAGACTCAGTAATTTCAAAGAGAAAAATGGTGCATTTGCAGCATAGAATCCTTGCAGATGCCACCTCAGCCAAGTGATGGAGTGGTTGGCAGCAATAAGATGTGCGACCTCACGGACTCCCTAATGTGAGGCACCGAGAAGGGCACAGCACCTCCGTGGGGTCCTTCCCAATAAAGCAGAACCTAAATCTAACACATAGGAAACCTCAGACAAACCCACATTGGGGGACACTCTACAAAATAACCCACCAGTCCTCTGCAAACCTTTCAAAGTCAAGCAAGACAAGGGAAGACGGAGGAGCAGGCCTTGGAGAGGACCGAGGAGACAAGATGACTAAATAAAACGTGGGAGCCTGGATCAGATTCTGGAACAGAAAAAGATTGTCGGAAGAACAACAGGAAGTCCAAATAAGCTTTGTGCTTTGGTTCCTAGCACAAGACCAAGGTTAAGGTCTTAATGTTGATAAGTGTTCTAGGCCACGTGAAAAGTTAACGCCAGGGGAAGTGGGGTGAAGGGTATCAAGGAGCTCTCTGCACTCTTCTTGCAACCCTTTGGTAACTTTAAAATTATCTCAATATTAAAAAAATATGTTAACTGTGAAAAAATGAGGAGAGAAAAGTGATATAAATGTGGACAATTCTGTTGCCATTCCGCTTCACTAAGAGAGCAAATCTGCTGCTCCCGGTGCTCTTTCTCTGGACCCCTGCAAGACAGCGGAGGGCAGTGGTCCTCAGACCGTGGTGCACATCAGAACCACCTGGAGGCACCGTTAGAACAGAGTCTGGGCTTAACCCCCAGAGTTCCTGATTCAGTGGGCTGCTGGGTGACCCTGATGCTGCTGGCCCCAGAGCCACACTTGGACACTGGCCCCCATCTCCATTCCCAAGGGGCGAAAAGCTGGGTATTCATCACCAATTGCCCTTCCTCATTGGCTGAGGGCGGCTCCGGGGCGGTGACTCCCCAGCATGGTGGCCTGCCTCCATGAGCATGGAGGGAAGGTCCTCAGGCAGAGACTTGAGCGCTGGCAGTGAGATAGGAGGAGCATGTGTGCGAACAGTCAGTGCTGAGGGCTGTGGGCAGGACCGGGCACTGTACGTTACAGCATGCCACCCCAAGGGGATAGAGGACACTCCCTCCCCCCATTCTGCATCCCTTCTTGAAAACTCACAACTTTCATTAGCATAGTAACCGTTCTGAGAAGTGCTGAAATAAAGACATTCGTTGAACTCCATATTTCCCAAATTTCTTTGAACTCCTTTTCAAAGAAAGTTTGGGAATTGCTATTCTAAGACCAGGGTTTGGTGACTAAGTCCCACAGACCCAAGGTGACCTCCAGCCTGTTTGTGTAAATGAAGTTTCACTGAACACGGCCACACCCACCCCCATTCACAGGCCATCTCTGGCTGCTTTTGCTCTGCAATGGCAAAGGCAGGGAGCTGCCACAGAGACTTGGATGGCCCGCACGCCTACAGCATTCATGACCGGGCCCTTGGCAGAAAAGGTTGACACAGCCCTTGTAGACTCTTTACGCCCCATTTTACAGACAGTAAAACTGTGGCCCAGAGAGGTAAAGTGTCCCGCCCAAGGTCACTGAGCAGATCATCGCAACTCTGGGACCAGAACACTGGGCTCCTGATTCCCATGCCCTTTCCAGGAGCCCGTTCCACTTCTCACAGCTCCGCCTCATAGCTCCTCATCTTTACCTCCTGGTCTTTATTCTCTCACTTGCTAATGTGAGAGATGATGGGTTCTCCAGAGAGAAATCCACGTGGTTCTGTGTAAAGGCTCCTCTACGTGACACAGGACCACCCACTCACCAGGTCTCTGACGGGAGAGGCGTATGTTAGGCGTGGAGATGACGCCAGAAGTAGGAACTGGCACGGTTCTGTCCTGTTTGGAGCCTAGTCGAGCAAGGGAGTAAAAAGCCATCTTTAAAAAGAAAGCGTATTGTCTCTGCTGGGTGCTTTGGAGACAATGACAGTGAGGGAGCGGTGGGGAGGCTTAGGGTTAGACGGCCACCAGAGTGGCATTCAAGGCAAGAGGTGAATTACGGAGCGAAGACGTTGTGCGAAGGTCTGAGGGAGCCGCGTCTGAGGCGGGAAGAACGGCAAGTCAGTGGCTTGAGATGGGAACATCCCTGGCTGGAGCTTCGTGGGAGGGGACGGAGGTAGCATTGAGGCAGGGACCAGGGCAGGGCCTTGTAGGCCATGACCAGGAATGTGGATTGCATTCCGAGTAAAATGAGAAGCTGGTGAGTCTGGGAACCCTTCCCAGGAAACAGGTTCTGAAACCCCGACATGGGTGTAAGCTTTCCTGTGGACACTCGTGGTCACAAAGGCCCAGCTTATGCCAGAAGAGGCACATGCTCTGGCCCGGCAGATGCTCTAGGGATGGGGTAAAGGTGCACACGTCTACACCATAGGAGGAGCGACATGTGCTGTCCACAGTATGCCCCTCCATTCAGTGTGCCCAGGTCAGCCCCCTGTTTGCATATACTGTCCCAGCGTTGATTACCAAGAGCGCCCCCATTCACTACTAACAGTGTCTCAATTTGAATGACAACTTATAGCATCACCATAATTATGCCACTCGCTTTCATGTAATGTAAGCCCTGGTTCATGAGGTCCATTCCTGCCGGGTCGATGGTTTATTCTACCTTGAATTACAGATTCCCCACAATTAATAGAACGGTCACATTTGATGTCTTGTTTCTGCCATGGGACTCTGTATCCCCGAGGACAGGACACGCATGTTTATCAGGCCATTTACATAAAGAGCACTTGCCAGGTCTAACATGAAGATGACATGTAGGCACATGACAGCTCAAAGTTAGGTCCTGTAGCCTTCACGACAAAACTTCTGGGAGGGTCAAGAGTCGTTTCCCTTTTAAGGACGGGAGAAGTAAAGCGAGTGGCCAAGGTCTCAAGCCAGTAAGTGTCAGAATTAGAACTTGAACTTGGGTGGGCCTGGCCCCGCACTCAGTCATCTTTCTGCACTATCGCCCTGCAGCTTAAGGCCTGGCTCACCTCTCTTCTAAGGCAGATACTGACAGCCTAGTAAGACAGAGGAGAAGACGTAATAACCTTTCCTGTCTGGGTTTTGCAAATATAGAGCATCTTATAACAGCGGAATCATAGGAGCCGTCGGCATTGGCGGGTGATCAGGATGTGGCCAGGGCCGTTGCCGGTGCAGAGATTTTTATGGCTGTCTCCTAACGTGTGTCAGGTCAGATGTAAC
The DNA here is from genome assembly GCF_021613505.1 of Equus quagga. Classification (NCBI taxonomy): domain Eukaryota; kingdom Metazoa; phylum Chordata; class Mammalia; order Perissodactyla; family Equidae; genus Equus; species Equus quagga. Next base: position 107,063,033 of record NC_060279.1, on the reverse strand, counting down.
ACCATGTAAGGTCAGAGTTTATCAGCCTTGCTCGAGGCGAGCATACAGGGTGCACGTTGCCCAGCGCTCTTGGCACACGGTCAAGCCCAAGCCGTCAGGGCTGTCTGAATGCCAGCTCCCCTGGCGGGCACACACAGAAAGTGCGGGTCTCCCCAGGATGGCGGGAGCTAAGGGAGCCACACCTGGGCTTTCCCCAGCACCAAGTAGCCTCAGGGCGGCTCAGCCCTGTCAGGAGAGAGCAATGGCTCCTTGGAACTCCAGGGAGTGGAGAGTCCTCACCTTCCCTCAGGCAAGGCTCCCTCCCCCAGAGGCGGGCTCAGAGCTGTTGCTGCCACACCTGGTTCTTGTCCTGGCTCAGACTCAGGCCATCTGGATGACCTGGGGCAGGTCCCCCTGCAGGAGGAGTGGCTGGAGAGAACTTGGCTCAAATACTGCCCAGGATCATTTCTCTGTCTCTCTGAGACTCAGACTCCTTTCTTGTAAGCTCTGGTGGTAGGGGCCACCTTGTGGGGCTGCTGTGTAGATGAAACACCGAGAGGTTTGCACACAGTGGGTGCTCAGAAGAGGTGGGCCACTGCCATCAGTGTCACCATCATCCGCATCTCCCCTCCCCTTAGAGGCTGCAGCTCTCAAGGGCAGGCGGTGAACATAGACAGGAGACTCAGTGCATTGGCTTCCTGCATCTCTGTCCTGGGATACCTGGGGGCAATGGGACCTCCATCGGAGACGGCACAGCAGGAGGGCTAACTCCACCCTGGCAGGTCTCCTCTGGCCAGAACTTCTAGTTTTGTGCAGCCTGCAATTAGTCAAGTAATTAGGTGCATGAGGAACTGGAATTAGGAAGCCTGGAAAAATGATGACCCAGCCCCTCCCCCTGCTCTGAGCAAGAGCTGTTTGTTAATGCGATGCGGTCACACAACCCGAGGAAGCCCTTCAATTCTCTATTTCTAATTTTTACTGATTTTCGTTTTCACTTTTTATTAGGGAAATTTTCAAACACTCTCAAAAGTAGAGAAAATACTATGATAAGCCCTCATCTTCAACAATTACCACCATTTTGCCATTCTTTTTTCATCTGCCCCATACACATACATTTTTAAGGCAAATCACCAACATCATGTCATTTCACCCATTTCATCCTTGTTAGCACACTGGAAAGAGGAGGGACAGGAAGGGCAAGGGGGGAGGGGCGAGGAGGCTGCTCAAGGACCCAGACAACTGGTCCCTGGAATAGGACCTGGGCCTCAGAAACTCCTATTTACACCCAGAGCCAGAGGAGGCTACACTGGAACCTGCCTTGGAATCCAGCGATGCGTTTCGAGGACAGGTGATGTCTCAGGATAAAAAGCACACAAACTTTTCTAGGAACAGATGGGGTCTCATGCCCCTAACACCAGCATGGAGGACATCATAGAGCCCTAGAAATGTCCAGGTGTCTGGAGGTACATCCACCTGGTAGCAGGGGAAACAGTGCGAGCACCCCCCAGGGCTCCTGAGCAGCAGCCTTGGAGCAGAATGGCAGCACCAGATGCAAGCAAGAAGCTCAAGGCGGCCACTCCTCCAGCCTCCCCCTTCCGGCTCTCGTCAGGCCAAATGCAGACCCTGCTGGCTCTTTGCACAGAAGTGGGCTTGCACAAGGAGCTTGCGGGGAAAGCCTGGCACACTGAGAGACGAACGGCCAGCTTCAAACAGGTGAAAATGTGTCCCAAAAAAGTGTCTTCACATAAGAAAACAGGGTGTGCCCATTTCACAGATGAGGAATATAAGCCTCAGAGAAGAAAACTGCTCAGAGTAACAGCTGGAAAGTGGCCGAGGCGGCCCTGGGCATGCTCCGTCCTCATCCTTTCTTCCTAGCTCCCAGATTAGCTCCCAGAACTAGGGGACTTACTCTGAGAGGAAACATTTTCAGGTGACTGATTCAGTAACCAACTTGGTTTGAGTTTCATCAAAGGCAGTGCTGGGAACAGAGTCAGTGCTTCCTTCCACTTTCCAGCCTGCAGAGAGGAAGAGAACATCAAAGCTCAGATATGCAAAGCAACATTTGGACTAACTTCCTCTGGAGTTTTGGCCTCCAGGAGAATTCTTTATTCCCTGGAGAAATGCATTCTTGTTTCTGTTTAACAAGTGAAAAAGGAGGGAAGATTTTTCCAGATACCAAGCCTAGGAATAAGTCTCCATGGAAAATGTGCTTTTGTGGAAGCAAATGTTGGCTCAACAAGGATAATGTTTGCTAAACAAAAGTCCCATTCACCCAAAGGACTGGAAATAGAGCATCCCAAGCTCCAAACTGTGAGAGTAAATGAGTCTCCTCTACTTTCAGTGCTCACCTTTCTTCCACCTGATTACCGGACCAGGTTCCGGGGTCCCAGCTGAGACCCGGCCCTTAGTGTGGGTTCCTGACCTCCTGCAGGAAGGAATTCAAGAGCAGGTCAGGAGAAATTATGCAAGTTTATTGAGAGACGAAGCCAGGCCAATTAGAAAGAAACTGAGGAGGGAAAGCAGGCCAGGCCGACCCGGTGGAAACTGACACACCAGCCCCGAGCGGGGTCTGGGGTCCTCATTTATACTGGCTGAGGTGGGCAGCTGGGCACTGGTCAGTCTAAAGTGCGGAGTCGGGTTGGCAGCTGGGGACTGGTCAGTCTCCAGGCCAGGCGCCAGGCTTGTGACCAGACTCCTGGTTGGCTAGGAGGGGAGGGAGATGCCTAGGCAAGGGGAGGAGGATGTTCACAAAGCGTGGTGCTCCTGGAGCTTGTGAGTGGCCGGCCGATGGTTAATCCCAGATGCTGGGGGACAGCCGCATGCTGCTGCTGCACTGTCTGCTGCTCAGGAGACCGTTTGTTTGTTCTGCCTTAGCCCTGTCTCACACCCAGGCCCACGCCTTCACAAGGTCTGGGACGGTCTCAGTAGGTACCAAGGCTGTGAGCAGGAAAGCAGGCGGCAGCCTTTCCTCTATAATCGCAAAGCCAACAGTAATGGACTGAAGCGTAAGGTTAGGCATGAGGTGCGGTGCTGGCATGGGGAGGAGAGGGGAACACAAGCCCTGTAGCCCTTACTTCTGGGGGCCCTGGGCCTCAAGAAAGACTAAGACGCATTGATGCGGGGTCGGTGAGCCGAGGAGTCGAAAGAAAGATTTCTTAGACTCTTAAGATCTGGCAGTAGTGCTCTTTTATTTAGAGAGTAGAATAGCATGGGGACAGGACCCATGGGCAGTCAGAGTTTCTGCTGCCGCCCCCACTGGCATGGGGACAGGGCCCATGGGCAGGCAGAGCAGCTGCTGCTGCCCCTGCTGGCATGGGGACAGGACCCATGGGCAGGCAGAGCTCCTGCTGCTGCCCTGAGTTGAGGGTTAGGGCTAATTTTATAAGGCATGGGTATGTGATTCATCTCTTTACAAGACAAAGGAAAGAACATGAAAAAAATTAAAATGGTATCAGTGCAGGTGGGGTCTGGTTGTTGGATGATCCCATGACTTTTTGACAAGAATCAAATTGGATTAAGTAAAGGTCAGAAGCCACCACCCTAAATCAGTTACATGAGATGGCCAGACAGCAACCAACTTAAGTTCTTGCCTTCCCCATTACGAGTTTCTAGGGATAAGGTCATCTCTCTTCTTCTTCCTGGTACAGAGAGGGAGGCACCTTTTACAGATAGAGATTTACCTTACAAATGTAAATGTGTCCCAACAAGGGCAAGTTCCATTCCCCAGAGACTCCTTCCCTGTCCCAGTTTATCAAAAGCAATCAGCCCCAAACAATCCCGATGCCAAAGAGACATATCCTGGGGTGGCCAATTTCAGGTCCCTACAAGGTCATCCCCCCTTCCTTCACAAACGCAAATGTCTCTCAAAAGGGCAAGCAAAATTCCAGTCCTCGGAGCCTGCTTCTCATCTGTAGTTTTAAAAATAACCAGCCTAAAATCCTCATCAGCATCATGAAGACAACGGGGCGTTGCTCAGCTGTGCTCAGGGAAGATGGCCCATGAGCTCTGGGCGATGCCTTCCGGGGAATTTCTAAGGTTCTGGGGGCCCCAGGCCCTGAAGGGACCCTTTTTCTTGAATGAGAAGCCCAGGCATTAGCTCTGTGTGCCCAGTGACTTCTACTAAGTGGGCCAGATGTCCAACACACAGTAAGTCTTGACCCGGCCAGCTCGCTACAGTGCGCCACCTGGCCTCCTTTCTCTTGCGTTCCTCTTCTTGCCCAGGCCTCACACCCCTCAGAACCTCACACTCACGACTGGCTCAGGCAGCCGCCGTCACTCCTGATGAAGGCTCTTGGGCCTGGGTCTTCAGAGCTGCTGACAATCTGGCAATTAACTGCCAGGCTGAAGGAATACTGTTTGAATCCTTTGATAAAGCCTGGCATGCCTCTGCACTATCTCCTTTTGTTTTCAATCATCCCGACACTGCAGAGACAGCTGGGGAGTGATGCGTATGTTAATGACGCCCGCAGAGCAAGGCCCAAGTAATACAGCTACCAAGGCCTGGGGTTGAATTTCCCAGTTCCTGCTTGTAACTGGGTCACTATTTTTAGTTGGAAATAGTCAAAAATGTCAAGCAGGGAAAATGAATGTGAATTTGGCTGAAAGGAAAGAACCAGGGGTGGGGTTTCCATTCCATCTCTCTTAACAACTTACCCTGGGTCCTAGAGAAAGCATTTCCCAGATCTGGGCCTTGGAATTTCCCACCTGAATTGGATATTCTACGAATCAAAGACCAGCAACTTCCAAGGGAGAAGGGACCCAGGCCACGAAGCCAAGCACCCTTCGGAAAAGTTCTTTCAGGCGTCTGCGATGCTAAGGTTTGCAACACGTTCTCACATCTTTGCCCATGAGAAGCAGAAAAGGAAAATGCGCAGCAAAGTCACATCTGACACACAGTTTGATTCAAACGTCAGCGCATAAGGAAAAGTCATACACAGTCAGAATTCCCTGCAGGACGGTGCCACCCCCCAGCCCAGCCCGCCAGTGCTCCCCACTAGCCTCAGGACCACCAGTGTTCTTCCATTAAACATCTGAGGAGAGGGCTGCCTTGCTCTTAGGGGACATGCTATATGAGAAAAATAGCATCCTTAAGGTGTTATCAGAGCCTACCTGACTGAAGAAGGAAAATCTCAAGTCCCGCTGGCTCTAGCCTTCCATGTGGGAAGAGGGAATTACTCAACTCCAGCCCCTTCTAACCATTCTGTCCCACATAAAGGAAGAGAGAAAACTGAGAGGGCTTGTGGAGTTTACAGGCAAGAGGCACATGCTCATTAATAGACGGAGACCTCATCACAGTGCCACCCACACGCATGCCCGGTGCACTGACATGTATTCCCAACAGAGAAACTTAGCTTTGCCCCACGCCCGACGTTTTCCTTTGAGATGTTTTTCAGTTACTCTTCAAAGAACCCGCAGCTGCAAACCGCCCTAAGCCAGTTCTGGCCGGACCACACGAGCAGCACCTGCGCAGAAGGACCTGGAAGCTCCCTGGAGTCATGTTTGCCTCATTACCATGCTAGAGTCCAGGTCCGGGGAGGGGCGCGTGTGCCTTGATAGACACATCTGGTGCCATGCGCAAAGGAGTTCCAAGGACTACGCACTCACCAGCTGTTCCTGGAAGTCGCCGCCCCTTTCCCGGAACCCTGCTGATGCCATGACCCATTGCCCTTTAAAAGTTCCCCATCTCCTTGTCTTCAGGGAGAAGATGTTTTTAAAGCACAAGCTCTCCGTTCGCCATTCCTTGATCCACAAATAAAATTTCTGCTCTGCTGTTCTGAACCCAGTCTTGTTCCATTGGCGTGAGCAACTCCAGGTGAAAAAACCCACTCGTGCGTCACAGTCCCCTAGGGCTCAGTAACAGTGAACTATAGAATGCTATCCCTACCCCAAACCTCATCACTACGTTACTAAAAGCCTATTTACAGCAGTTCCTTATACCTGGTACAGCATGTCTGTACATCATGGCTATCAATAAAAATTACAAGGCATACCAAAAGGCAAAAGCACATTTTGATGAGACAGAGCAAGCATTAGAACCAGACTTGGCAGGGATGTTGGAATTATCCGACCAAGAATTTAAAATAATTGTGATCGATATTCTAAGGGCTCTAATTGATAAAATAGATAGCAGGCAAGAACAGATGAACAATGTAAGCAGAGAGACGGAAATCCTAAGAAACAACCAAAAAGAAATGCTAGACATACAAAAACATTGTAACACATATGAGGAATGCCTTTGATGGGCTTGTTAGTAGACTGGACACAAGTGAGGGAGGAATGTCTAAGCTAGAGGATACATCAATAGAATCTTCAAAAACTAAAAAGCAGAGAGAACAAAGAAAAAAGAACCCCGAATATCCAAGGAACCTGAGACAACTACAAAAGGCATAATACATGCATAGTGGGTATGCCAGAAAGAGAAGAAAGAGAGAAAGGAACAGAAGAAATATTTGAAACAATAACGACTGAGAATTTCTCCATAATTAATATCAGACACCCAACCACAAGATCCAGGAAATTCAGAGAACACAAAGCAGGACAAATGTCAAACAAACTTCACCCTGGCATTTTTACAGAAAATCAAAGATAAAGAAAAAAATCCTGAAAGAAGCCAGAAAGAAAAAACACCTTACCTGTCTATAGAGGAACAAAGGTAAGAAGCACCTCTAACTTCTCCACAGAAACCAAGAAGAGAGTGAAATATTTAAGTGCTGAGAGAAGAAACCCACCAAACTAGAATTCTGTACCCTGTGAAATTATCCTTCACCAACATCAGGAAGCAAAGACTTTCTCAGACAAACAAAAATTGAGAGAATTTGTTGCCAGTAGGCCTGCCTTGCAAGAAATGTTAACAGAAGTTCTTTAGAGAGAAGGAAAATAGTATAGGTCAGACACTCAGATCTACATAAAGAAAGGAAGAGTATAGGGAAGGAATCAGCAAAGGTAAAATAAAAATTTTTATTTTTCTTATTCTTAATTGATCTAACAGATAACAGTGTGTTCGAAATAATAACAGCAAAACTATATTTGATAAAGTATGCTTATGTATGTACTTATACATATGTAAGCTTATGTATGCTATGTATGCTTATATATAAATGAAATGAATAATAGCAATCATACAAGGGATAGGAGAAAAAAATTAGAATTATTTTGTTGTTATAAGGTACTCAAACAACCCGTGAAGTGGTATAGTGTTATTTAAAAGTAGACATGGATTAGTTATAAATGTATATCTCATACTCTAGGACAATCTCTAAAAAAAGTTTAAAAAGAAGTATAACTGATATGCTAAGAAAGAAAGGAAAACAGAATCATATAAAAGGCTCAATTAAAACCACACAAGGCAGAAAAAAAGGAAAAATAAAAATAGGAACAGAGAACAAGGGCAAGAAATAGAAAACAATAATAAATATGGTGGATATTAATCCAGCTATTCCATAGTCACTTTGAATGTCCATGGTCTAAAGGCACCAATTAAAAGACAGAGATTTTCAGAGTGGATCAAAAAACATGACCCAACTGTATGTTGTTGAAAAGAAATCACTTTAAACATAAAGACACATATAGATTAAAACTAAATGGATGGGGAGCCAGCCCACATGGCTAGTGGTTAAAGTTCAGTGCGCTCTGCTTTCGAGGCCCAGGTTCGCCTCCTAGGCGCAAAACCACACCACTCGCCTGTCAGTAGCCACATTGTGGTGGTGGCTCACATAGAAGAACTAGAAGGACTTACAACTAGAATATACAACGATGTACTGGGGCTTTGGGAAGAAGGGGAAAAAGGAAAATTGGCAACAGATGTTAGCTCAGGGCAAATCTTTCCCAGCAAAATATATATATATCAATCTTTCCAATTTTTTAAAAAAAGTAAATGGATGGAGAAAAGTACATCATGCTAACACTAATCAAAATAATGCAGGAGTAGCTGTATTAATTACAGAAAGAGATGACTTCAAGGTAAAGAAAGTTATCAGCGATAAGAAGGCCATTATATAATGATAAAGGGGTTGATTCTCCAAAAAGACGTAACAATTCTTAACGTGTATGCACCAACAACAGAGCATCAAACTACCTGAGGTAAAAACTGATAGACCTGAAAGGAGAAATAGATGAATCCACTATCAGAGATGGAGACTTGAGCACCACTCTCTCAGAGATGGACAGATGCAGCAAGCAGAAAATCAGTCGGCTCAAGGTTGAATGCAACAACACCATCAATCAACAGGATATAATTGACCTTTTTTAGCTGCTTCATCCAACAACACCAGACTACACATGCTTCTCAAGCTCACATGGAACATTCACCAAGATTGACCACATTCTAGGCCATAAATCACACTTACAAATTCAAAAGAAAAAAATCATACAACATCTGCTCTCAGACCACAATGGAATTAAACTAGAAATTAACAGAAATGAACAGGAAGATAACTGGAAAATCCCAAAATACATGGAGATTAAACAATATACTTCTAAATAACACATGGGCCAAAGAAGAAATCTCAAGATAAATTTTTAAAATATTAGGACTAAAAGAAAATGAAAACACAATTTATCAAAATTTGTGGGATGCAGCTAAAGCAGTACCTAGAGGTGAATTTACAGCATTGAATGCATATATTAAAAAAAAAGAAAGCTCTAAAATCAATCATATAAGCTTCTACCTTAGAAAACTAGAAAAAGTAGAGAAAACTAAATCCAAATTAAGGAGAAGAAAATAAATAAGAAGAATTAGGGCACAAACCAATGAAATTGAAAACAGGAAGTCAATAAAGAGAATCAACAAAACCAAAAGCTGTTTCTTTAAAAAGATCAATAAAACAGATATATGTTTCATATTCACAGATAGGAAAACTCAATATTGTCAAGATGTCAGTTCTTCTCAACTTGATCTATATATTCAATGCAATCTCAATCAAAATCTCAGCAAGTTATTTTTTGAATATTGACAAACTGACTCTAAAGTTTATATGGAGAGGAAAAGCCAGCACAATATTGAAGGAGAAGAATAAAGTTGGAGGACAGACACTACCTGACTTCAAAACTTGCTATTGTAGGGACCTGAAATTGGCCACCCCAAGATATGTCTCTTTGGCATCAGGATTATTTGAGGCTGATTGCTTTTGATAAACTGGGACAGGGAAGGAGGCTCTGAGGAATGGAACTTGCCCTTTGTTAGGACACCTTTGTAAGGTAAATCTCTATCTGTAAAGGTGCCTCCCTCTCTGTACCAGGAAGAAGAAAGGCGATGACCTTCTCTCTAGAAACTCTTAATCAATACCAAAGGCAAGGACTTAAATCTGCATTTTATTGTGCTAGTCTGGTAACCTCCTCTAACTGACTTCCCTCCCCCCCACCCCCCAACGTTGGCATCTCCTTAAAGATTAAGCATCTTTCTTTAGGCTGGGAACCCATTGCAGCGCTCATCTGTGACCCCCCAGCCCAAGGTAACACACCTGCCACCCCGCGGCGTTCACGGAGACAGCAGACCTATCTGCCGTTTCCATCAAGAGCTGTGCTGACAGAGCAGCCTCGTGACTATTGTAAAAGGGACATTTCAATCATATGTGAAACACCCTGTTTGGGGGTATATAACCACTCCGTGTACCCCACTTCTTCGGTGCCCTTTCTTCCTTCGGGAAGAAAGGCCCCGGGCCGTGGTTCCTCATAAAGCTTTGTTTAATTTTCTCTTGCTATTCTGTCTCATGTGAATTTAATTCGTTCTCCGGCCAGACGAACCCACATTTGGGAAGAGGAAATGTCTTCCTCGCCTACACTATAAAGTAATTACTATAAAGTAATCAAGACGGTGTGGTATTGGCAAAAAACAGACAAACAGATTAATGGAACAGAAGAGAGAGCAGAGAAATAGATCCACATAAATACAGTCAACTCATCTGTGACAAAGAAGCAAAGGTAATACAATGAAGTAAAGATAATTTCTTCAACAAGCTGTGCTGGAACAGCTAGACATCCACTGGGGAAAAGAGGGAATCTACACATAGACCTTACAATTTTTTACAAAACTATCTCAAAATGTAGCATAGATCAAAATGTAAAATGCAAAGCTATAAAACACCTAGAAGATAACATAAGAGAAAACCTAGATGACCCTGGGTGTTGCAATGCCTTTTTAGATAGCCCACCAAAGCCCATCCATGAAAGAAATCATTGATAAGCTGGACTTCAATAAATTAAAAATTTCTGTGCTGCAAAAGACAATTTCAAGAGCATCAGAAGACGAAATACAGACTTGGAGAAAATATTTGCAAAAGACATATTTGATAAAGGACTTATATCCAAAACGTACAAAGAATTCTTAAAATTCAACAATAAGAAAACTAACATCGCAAATGAAAAATGAACCAAAGAAGTTAATAGACATCCCACTAAAGAAGATAGACAGATGGCAAATAAGCATATGGAAGATGCTGAAAACCATATGTCATCAGGAAAGTGGAAATTAACACAATAATGAGACCACTGCACACGTATTAGAATGGCTAAAATCCAAAACACTGACACTAAACGCTGATGAGGATGTGCAGCAATAGGAACATTGCTGGTTGGAATGCATAATGGTGTACTACTTTGGAAGACAGTTTCCAGATGATCCAGTAACCTCAATTCTTGGTATTTACCCAAAGGATTTGAAAACTTATGTCCACACAAAACTTGCACACAGATGTTTACAGCAGCTTTGTTCATAATTGCCAGAACTTGGGAGCAGTGAAGCTGTCCTTCCATAGGTGAATGGATAAAAGAACTGTGGTACATCAAGACAATGGAATAGTATTCAGCACTAAGAAGAAATCAGTTACCAGGTCATGAAAAGACATGGAAGAAACTTCAATGCACATTACTCAGTGAAAGAAGCCAATGCGAGAAGGCTACGTACTGTATGATTCCAACTATATGATACTCTGGAAAGGGTAAACTACGGAGACAGTAAAAAAATGAGTGGTTACCAGGGGTTGGCAGGGCAGGGTGAGGAAGATGAACAGGTGGAGCACAAAGGAATTTTAGGGCAGGGAAAATACGCCGTAAGCTATTATAATGATGGATATATATCATTATATATTTGTCCAAACCAACTGAATGTACACCAAGAGTGAACCCTTAGGTAAACAATAGACCCTGGGTGATTATATGTCGATGTAGGCTCATCCTTGGTAACAAAGGTAGCATCCTACGGTGATGTTGATAATGGGGGAGGCTAGACACGTGTGGGGAAGGGAGCCTATGGGAAATGTCAATTTTACTGTAAATCTAAAACTGTTCTAAAAAAATTGTCTTTAAAAAAATAGCATCTTAGGTCTAGAGATCCTTATGCGATTAAAGATGTGAGAGACATGAGACCTACAAGAGAAATCAGCCAAGGCAAGTCCCTGTCTCCTGGGCTCACTGATGGAGCTCTGGGCAGAAACGCCTCCACGGCTTGAACGCTTGGATGGGAATTCTCTCTCTTTCTCTATCTATCTATCTCTATCTTTCTCTTTCTCTACTCAAAGTGGAATTCTCATAAAATACATACAATGTATGTATGATGTATGTGATTCCTACACATGTTCCAAATTTCATACTTATTATTCTCATGTATAACATATATGTTCCAGGTGGTGACTAGAAATGCTACCTCGGGGCAGCCCCATCCTTACCCAACTGACTTGAGGAAGAGTGGGGTAGACAAAAGATTTAGCCAGAAAAATGTTGAACTATAATGTGAAGAAATTATAAAGACATCTGAAATCAGTTATTTGATGATCAGAGAACTTAGTCAAATGTGTTCCTTCCATGACAAATCTGGCCATGGGCAATTTGTAGTATTAAGAAATGCTATTAAGAAAGTATTAAGAAGGCTGTGAGAAGTGGCCGCAGTAAATTAGGTTATTGTGTCCCTGCTGCTGCTTATAACTGTTTGTAAAAGCTTCTTGAATCAGGTATGGAAATGTGACTCCAAGGGTGCAGGAAGTAACACATGGTCATCATATGTCTTATCATGCTGCCAGCCAAGGGGGCTTCGCTGAGTTTATTCACCCAGAAACCCTGGGAGCCACAGCCAGGGCAGAGAATGGGTCTGGGTATAATGCAGAAGTTTCTCGCATTTTCTTTCTCCTGTCTTATAGCTACCCTACTCCACCCCCTTCCCCAGTCACCAGCCTGCAGGTGTGCAGAGAGAAGTCAAGTGAAAAGCCCACCTGCCCAGGGCCTCCTAGACTCCTGGCCACACACAGAACAGTCTCTACTCTCTCTGCATCTATATGAGCCGCATACAGCTTTAGGCCACTTAGCAAGATGGCCAGTTGGTCAAATTTACATAACAGAGATCCAGCAACTTCCTCTCCATCTCATTTCCTGGAAAGTTGCTCCTCCAGCATGAGGGGCAGCTCTCCATAGCAACAGATGCTCTCCCAGTCACAGCTGAGTGGACATCTTCAGCCTAGGCCACTGAGATTCTCTCCCTGAGGGATGCGGAACTGGACACAGTGATACAGGCCAGTGAGAGGTAGGCCCTGGGCCATGCTGGCCTGAGCTGAGACTTGCAGATGGGAGCTCCAGGATGCCTGTTTGCAGAAAGGAAAATGAAACAGATGTACAGAGGAGAAGGGAGAGAGAGGAAGGGGGGAAATGGAGGGAGGGAGAGAGAGAGAATTGGATCCGCTAACTACCAAGGCTCTTGACAGATTCCTGGCTCTCAGCTCTCAGCTCTCATGAGACCCCTCTTTCCCTTCGGTGTGTTTATTTAATTAATATCCATCGGGGGTTACCACGTGCCAGGTCCTGTTCTAGGGCCAGGTACACAGTAGTCCCTGTCCTCAAGGTGCTTCCTTTCTAGTGGGTTCTGTGAAATACATCCACTCCTTCTAATAAATCTTTCCTTGAGTGAGCCCCAGTGGATTTCTGTTTCCTGCACCCAAGCGATCTTGCACTAAGGTCAGGTTAGGGTGGATTTTCCCATTCTGCAGGTGAAGACCCAAAGCTCTGAGGAGGTGCCGTAGGTAGCAGAGGCAGGGCCGGACTTGGAAGGCAGCACATCAGATTGGAAGCCCAAGCATTTCGCACTGTCCCCGTTGCCTCCCACGTGAAGAAGCCATTCATTCTGCCAGAGGGTTTCAGGGCTCTGCACCCGGAGGTAACCGCTGAGATCAACGGCAAGGGTCCCAAAGGGTGCACACAGAGAAGGCCTGCTCACAGCAACTCCCTCTAAGAGGCTTTTACGTACCTTTTGACATTGGATTCTCACAACAGCCTTGCTGGAGACACAGCACAAGTATTAGCTCACTTTTACAGCTGAAGAAAGCCTGAACGCGGAGCTGCCAAGTGACCTGCCCAAGGTCACCGAGCTGGTGAAGAAGGAGCCGAGGCTCTCCCCGAGACTGCTAATCGGTGCTCTTTCCACCACCCAGCAATGACTGTCATCTCCACCAACTGCATTACTTCCTCTCATCATATGACCCCCTTCTCTCTTTGGGCTCTTTGCCATTTCTTCTTGGCCCAGTCTCTACCCACAACTGCCACCCAGCTTCTCCACTGTTTCCCACCCGCTACCCATCTTCACTCAACTCAAGCCCCTTCCCATCCGCCTCACACTCTCTCAACACGTCCAAAACCAAACACTTCATCCTGCCCCTAAACCACTTCACGCAGGAGCATCCCACTCCAGCCCGATGACCAGGCGGAACCCTGGAGGCTGATGAGGATTTTTAGACTGCTTAATTTTAAAACTACAGATGAGAAGCAGGCTCCAAGGAGTGGAATTTGCTTGCCCCTTTGTTGGGAAACATTTACATTTCTAAGGGAAACCTCTATCTGTAAAGATGCCTCCCTCTCTGTGCCAGGAAGAAGGGGGATGGCCTTATCTCTAGAAGCTCTTAATCAATGCCAGAGGCAAGAACTTAAGTTGGTTACTGTCTGGCAACCTCATGTAACTGACCCCCCACCCCCAAATCCTCCTTTGTCTTTGGCTGAGGATAAAATTCAAGCAGTGACTTCTGCCATTTACTCAATCTGGTTTGATTCTTATCTAAAATTTGTGGGACCGCCAAATGGCCAGACACTATGGGGCACTGACACCATTTTAACTTTTTTACATATTCTTTGTCTTGTAAAGAGATAACGCACATACCTATGCCTTAAATTTAGCCTTACTCTCCACCCAACTTGGCAGCAGAAGCGGCAGCAGAAGTGGCAGCAGCAACATGCCGGCAGCAGCTCTGGCTGCCTATGGGTCCTATCCCCATGCCAGCGGCGGCAGCAGCAGCACCCCATGCCAGCAGCATCACTGACTGCCCGTGGGCCCTGTCCCCACGCAGCAGCTCTGACTGCCCATGGGTCGTGTCCCCATGGTGGCAGCAGAAGCTCTGACTGCCCATGGGTCCTGTCCCCATGCTATTCTATACTATTCTCTAAATAAAAGAGCACTACTGCCAGATCTTAAGAGTCTAAGAAATCTTCTTTCGACTCTTCGGCTCACCGACCCTGCATCAGAGGCGACCTTGGCTTCAGTGCTGCTCCACTCCACTGGCAACATGTCAACATCAAGTGCAAAATTTCTGTCCAAGCCAACCACTTCCATTGCTGTGACGGTGGCCTAGTCCTCTCTCAACTGGATGACTGTAGTGGCCTCCGGACTGTCTTTTTGCTTCCTTAATTGTGCCCCAGGGAATATTATGTAAACTGCAGCCAGAGATCTCTCCATACATCTCTGCATACTAGCAGCAAATGCAGTAGAAACTCGAGGCTGGTGTTCTTCAAAGTCTGGTCCAAGGACCAGCTCAGCAGAATCACAAAGACCTCTTGTTAGAATGCTGATTCCCAGGCCCTGGGCCTAACCCCCCAAGTCAGAGTTGCTAAGGAAGGGACCAGGGATTGTCATTTAATGAGTTCCTGGATGATTTTTATGCATACTAAATGTTGAGAACCATTGAGAATTCTGACGGGTAAAGAGGAACTTTCTTGGAAGGCATGGGCTGGGAGCTGCCCTAAGCCCTGTAGCTGCTGAATGGAGCCAAAATCTAAGCTCTGGGGTCAGGGTTGAGAGGTAGCTGAGGGTCAGAGGCCCGGCATCAAAGACCTGGCTTTGCCACTTCCTAGATATGGAGCCTCGGGCTATGTGGTTCTCCCCTGGAACCCCAAGTTCCTAGTCACAAAATGAGATAATGACACCTGCCTGGCAGGGCTGTTGTGAGGGTGAATACTTTTGCAGTTTACCCAGCACTTAGCACAGGTGCTAAATGCCTCAAAAATGGGACATCATGGTAATTAGTGATGTGTTTTCCTGAAAACATCAGTTATTTTCTGGTTGATGGATTTACATGACTTGAAGGCCAAAGGGGGCTCTCCTTGTGGAATGTTTATCTTGTTCCCAAGTATCATTGTTCTCTGGTTAGCCTCCCCTTACACACACACACAACACACATACACACCCCTAACACACGTATATACATACATACATACATATACCCGCCTAACTCTCACACACCCACACACACACCAGGCTTCAACAACATTCCTGGATATTATCTTTCTTCTATCTCCCAGTGCTGTTCACTCTCTTATCCACAAGGAATTCTTTTGCTTCCTCCCTATCTTGATACCCTTTTGAAATAAAGCTCAAGTCTCAAATCACATTCTCTCTCCTCCACGAAGCTTTCTCAAGATTAACCCGTGCTTTTCGCACCGAGGCAGCATCAGTGTGCTCTCCCAGCACTTTGCGCCAGCACCTGACTCTCCTCCCCGACTGCAGAGGGAAGCTCCCGAAGCACAGCCCTGTCTTAGTCCCTCCCAGGGCGAGGCCAGCATCTGACGGGTGAATGAAGAGCTGGCACATCTGCCTCCTTCTCTCCAAGTCAATTAGGGAATGGAGAAAATTCTATCCTCCCCTTTCTGGCACTTCCTAACTGCTATTAGTTATGCCACCTAATTGGGAATTTTCCGGCTTCGTTCTAGTGAAAATAGCTGGCTTTAGGTCAGTGTTGGGCCCCAAATAAAAGATATTTTCTTTGTTATTTTTGGGGGGAGGGGTCTTTATTTTTCAATCAACTTTTGAGGTATGATTTACATATAACAGACTATATCCACTTGAAGTGTACAAGTCAATGATTTTGACAGACGCAGGCATCCTTGAAACTATTGCCACAATCAACCTACCAGACAATTCCATCAGCCCCCAAAGATTCCTCATGCCCTGAGGTGTCTCTTAAAGGACAGAATCAACAGAGATTCAGTGTCACAAGGTCAGGAAGGAGGAGCCTGGATTTGCCTCCTGGGTGATCCTTCCAGGGAAGGAAACTGGCTAATTAATGACAAAGCCTCAGAACACCCGCAGCCAGGCAACAGTTGAACAAGAGAACTTTCTCAAAGGATGAAGCAAGGTCGTATCTACACTGTCCGACTTGGTGGCCACTAGCCACATGTGACTATTGAGCAATTGAAATGTGGCGGGTGTGACCAAGGAACTAAATGTTTAGTTTAATTTAATTAATTTACATTTAAGTTTGCATTTAATTAATTTACATAGTCACATATGGCCAGTGGCTACCATATTGGACAGCACAGGAGAACTAAAGCAACAGGTACATCCTTATGGAAGCCCTACTGTGCGCTCCACTCCAAAATGGGTCATGTGGGAAGAGAGGCCAGAGAGTCTGCCCCAGGAGTTTGCAAGTCTTCTGGGGAGATGGCTTGAAGCAAATGCAAAAGGCAGGAGGATACAAAAAACGGTGCTAAATTGTGGCTAGGCTGCAAACCTAAAAACCATTAACGGCAACAGCACAGAGAGCGAGAGGGCTCCACCCAGGTCACACGCTGTGTAGTGCTCAATTTCAAATGTACGTGTCCTCATCCCCCAGACCTCATCTGGTACACAAAGAACTGTGGGCAGAGGCTGGGAAGGGCCTTGAGGCAACAGGAACGCTCATAATCATGTCCCAGACTTTAAGAGAAGACCAAGAACCACAGCATTTGCTCCTGCCCTGGCTCTCAGCCCAGGGAATTCACTGCCACACAAAAACAGCCTTAAGAGTTTCCTTACCAAGACAGTACCGAGCTTTTAAACACATCAGTCTTAAAAGCCATGGAGAGCCCTAAAATTTTTTAACCTTGCAAAACTGAAACTATTCAAATGGAACGAAAACTGTACACTTAAAAATGGTTGAGAGGCTAAATTTTATGTTTTGTATTTGATCACAATTGCTTTTAAAAGGCTCTATATGTGTGCTCATCCCCCAGACCTGGTGCTATCGTGTGCCCCCTGGATTCAGCACCCCGTGTGCCACTGGAGCCATTGCACACCCATGAAACTAGTGCCCCCAAAACCAGTGCAGAACCTGGCACTGCCATGCACCCCACTCAGCTGGTACCCTTTTGCCAACTCACAGGTAAACGTCTTTCCTCACCAAAGCCAGTCTACTAAGTCTGCAAGAGGGACCCCTCCTTGAAATGCGCAGACACCAATGCAAGACTATGCAGAACATGAAAAATCAGGGAAACATGACACCACTAAAGGGAAAAAATAAATTTCCAGTAATTGACCCAAAAGAAATGGAGATCTACAAATAACCTGACAGAGAATTAAAAATAATTGTTTTAAAGACGCTCGACTCCAGAGAATGAGAACACAAGCCCCAGATTGGAGAATACATTTGCAAAAGACATAGCTGATAAAGGTCTATTATCCAGAATACACAAAGAACTCTAAAACTCAACAATAAAAAACTCAAACAAACCAATTAAAAAATGGGCCAAAGACCTTAATAAACATCTCACCAAAAAAGAGATACAGATGGCAAATAAGCATGTGAACAGATGTCACATCACATGATGTGAAAACACATCAAATCTTATCAGGAAATTGTAAGTTAACACAACAATGAGATAGCACTACTCATGTACTAGAATGGCCAAAATCTAGAATACTGACAACACCAAATGCTGGTGAGGATGCGGAGCAACATTGCAGGCAGTAATGAAAAATGGTCCAGCCACTTTGGAAGACAGTTTGGCGATTTCTTACAAAACTAAGCGTAGTCTTTCTATATGATCCAGCCATTGTGCTTCTTGGTATTTAGCCAAATGAATTGAAAACTTACGTGTACACAAAAACCTACACACAGATGTTTTATTCACAACTGCCAAAACTTGGAAGCAATCAAGATGTCCTTCAATAGGTGAATGGATGAATATATTCTGGTCTATCCAGGCTACGCATGTTCGGGGGCTGGGGATATATAGGAAATCTCTGTATCTTCCTCTCAATTTTGTTGTGAAATTAAAATTGTCCTAAAAAAAGTCTTTAAAAAAGAAGCTCAGTGAGCTACAAGAGAACACAGATAGACAAATCAATGAAATCAGGAAAACAATACATGAAAATAATGAGAAGTTCAGCAAAGAGATAGAAATCATAAAAAAGAACCAAACAGAAATTCTAAAGCAGAAGAATACAATGAATGAAACGAAAAATGCAATAGAAAGCTTCAGAGTAGACTCAGTCAAGCAGGAGAAAGACTCAGCAGACTCAAAGATAGGGGGAGTTTTCTAATCGGAAGAGATAAAAGAATGAAGAAAGTCCAAGGGATATATGAGACACCCTTAAATGAACCAACACACATCATGAGATTCCTACTAGGAGACGAGAGCAAGAAAGAAGCAGAAAGCTTATTTAAAGGAAGATTGACTGAAAACTTCCCAAATCTGTGGAAGAAAATAGACATCTAGATTCAAGAATCCTAAAACAGGATGAATATAAAAGGTCTACACTGAGACACAGTATAACCAAACTGTCACAAGTCAAAGACAAAAAGAGAACTTGGAAAGCAGCGAGAGAAAAAGGACTCACCACACCTCAGGGAACCCCTGTAGGACTGTCAGTGGACTTCTCAGCAGACTTCGTAGGCCAGAAGAGAGTGGGAGGATGTATTCAGAGCACTGAAAGAAGAAACTGTCAACCAAGAATACTATACTTGACAAAACTATTCTTTTAAAATGAAGGAGAGATAAAATCTTCCCCAGACAAACACAAACTGAGAGAGTTCATCAGCACTGCACCTTTCTTAAAAGAAAATTTTAAGGGAATTCTTTAAATTTAAACAAAAACACACTAAACAATAACATGATAGCATAAATCTCACTGGTAAAGGCAAATATAGAGATAAATACAGAATAATGCAACACTGTAATAGTGGCAGGTAAATTACTTTTAACCCTAAATAAAAGTTAAAAGAAAGAATGCGTTAATACACAAAAGAAAAAGAAGTAAACTCTGACTACAGGAACAAAAAACGTGGGGAGGGAGGGTCAACGTGCAGTGTCTGCATGCAACTGAAATTAAGTCGTTATCAACTTAAAACAGATGGTTATAACTACAAAACAGTTTACGCAAGATTCAAGGTAACCACAAAGAAAAACCTATAACACACAAAAGATGAAGAGAAAAACTCAGAGCATATCACTATAAAAAATCATTAAATCACAAAGGAAGATAGCAAGAAAGGAAAACAGGGACAAAAAACTGTGACAGAAAGAAAAGAAATAATAAAACGGCAATAGCAATTCCTTACCTATAAATAATTACTTTAAATGTAAATGGATTAAACTAGCCAATCAAAAGGCACAGAGTGGCTGAATAGATTAAAGAAAAAAAAAAAAACAAGATCCAGCCATACACTGTCTACAAAGGACTCACTTCAGATTTAAGGGCACATAGGCTGAAAGTGAAGGGATGGAAAAATATCCCATGCAAATGAAAACCAAAAGAAAGCAGGGGCGGCCAGACTTAGACAAAATGGACTTTAAGTCCAAAACTGTCTCTAGAGACAAAGAAGGTCATTATGAAACAATAAAATAGTCAATTGAACAGAAAAATACCACAATTGTAAATCTGAAATATATTTATCCAGAGAACCTGAATACATAAGGTAAATATTGACAAATCTAAAGTGAGAAATTGACAGCAATGTAATAATAGTGGGAGACTTCAATATCCCATTTTCAATAACCGATAGAATATCCAGACCGAAATCAATATGAAACATCTGACTTGAACAACATTATAGAGCAAATCTAATAGATATATACAGAATTTCCACTCAACATTAGAAGAATACACATTCTTCTCAAGCACACACAGAACATTCTCCACATTATCACACATTAGCTCACAAAACAAGTGTTAACAAATTCAAGAAAATTGAAAATATTCCAAGTATCTTTTTACAGCATAATGGAAAGGAACTAGAAATCAATAATAGAAAGAAAATGGGAAAATTCACAAATACATGGAAGCTGAAGAACACACTCATAAACCACCATTGAGGCAAAGAGGAAAACAAAATGGAATTTAAAATATATCTCAAGACAAATGAAAACAAAAACACAACATACCAAAACACATGAGATAGGATGCAGTAAAAGTAGCACTAAGAAGAAAATTTATAGTGATAAATGCCTACATTAAAAAATAAAAAAAATCTCAAGTAAACAACATAACTTTACACCTCAAGAAATTTAAAAGATAGAACAAACCAAACCCAATGTAAGTGGAAGGAAGGAAATACTAAAGATTAAGCAGAATAAATCAAGTAGAGAACAGAAAAAAAAATCAACAAAACTAAGAGTTGGCTTTTTGAAAAAATAAACAAAATTGACAATTAGATAAAGAAAAAAGAGAGAAGATCCAAATAAATAAAATCAGAAATTAAAGATGAGACATTACAACAGATGCCTCAGATATAAAAAGGATCATAAGGGACTATTATAAACAATTACATGCTAACAAAGTGGATAACCTAGAAGAAATGAATAAATTCCTAGAAACACACACCCTCCCAACACTGAATCAAGAAGAAACAGAAAGCACGCACAGGTGAATAACAAATAAGGAGATATAAGCAGTGATCCAAAACCTCCCAACAGAGGAAATCACAGAACTAGATGTCTTCATGAGTGAATCTGTCAAATATGCAAAGAAGCATTAACACCAATCATTCCTAAACTCTACCAAACAATTGGAGACAGAACACTTCCGAACTAATTTTACGAGGCCAGCCCAAAGCCAGACAAACACACTGCAAGATAATAATTAACTACAGGCCAATATCCCTGATGAACACAGATGCAGAACTCCTCAGGGAAATACTAGCAGACCAAATTCAACAGGACCTTGAAAAGATTATGCATTATGATACAGTGGATTTATCCCTGGGATGCAAGGATGGCTCGACATAGACAAACCAATCAATATGATACACTGTATCAACAGAATGAAAGATAAAAATCACATGATCATCTCAATACATGCAGAAAAAGCATTTGACCTTTCATGATAAAACTCTCAACAAAATAGATATAGAGGAACATACCTCAACACAATAAAGGCCATACATAGAAAGCCCACAGCGAATGTCATAATCAACAGGGAAAAACTGAAAGCTTTTCCTCTAAGATCCACTACAAGACAAGGATGCCCACTCTCACCACTTCTATTCAACACGGTATTGGAAGTTCCAGCCAGACTAATTAGTCAAGGAAAAAAAAAGTCATCCAAATCAGAAAGGAATAAGTAAAATGATCACTGTTTGCAAATGACGTGATCATATATATAGAAAACTCTTACGACTCATCAAAAAAACTAATAAACAAATTGAGTAAAGTTATGGGATACAAAGTCAACATACAAAAATCAGTAGTTTTTCTATACATAAACAATAAACTATCTGAAAAAAATTAAGAAAACAATCTCATTTACAATAGCATCAAAAAGAATAAATTACTTTAATAAACTTAACCAAAGAGGTGAAAGACTTATATACTGAAAATTATAAAATATTGATATAGGAAACTGAAGAAGACATAGATAAATGGGAAGACATCTCATGTTCATGGCTGGAAAAATTAATATTGTTAAAATGTCCATACTACCCAAAGTAATCAACAGATTCCATGCAATCGCTATCAAAATCCCAATGGCTTTCCTTACAGAAATAGAAAAAACAATCCTAAAAGTCATAAGGAACCATAAAAGACCCAGAATAGCTAAAGCAATCTTAAGAAGAGAGAACAAAATTAGAGGCATCACACTTCCTGATTTCAAAATATATTACAAATGTATGGCAATCAAAACACGGTATGTGCCAAAGTATGACACTGGCATAAAAACAGACATAGAGTCCAATGGAACAGAATAGAGAGCCAGAAATAAACCCATACATGTACAGTCAACTGATCTTCAAAAAGCGTGCCAAGAACACACAATCACTGTGTGAAGGGATAGTCTCTTCAATAAATGGGCTGGGAAAACCGTACACAGAAGAAGGAAATTGGACTGGACCCTTATCTCTTATCATAGACAAAAATAACTCAAAATTGATTAAAGACTTAAACAGAAGACTTTAGACTGTGAAGCCGCTAGAAGAAAGTGTCGGGGCTAAGCTTCTTGACACTGGTCTTGGCAATGATTCTTTGGATTTGAAACCAAAAGCCTAGGCAACAAAAGCCAAAATAGACAAGTGGGATTACATCAAACCAAAAGGCTTCTGCCCAGCAAAGGTAACAACCAATAGAATGAAAAGACTGCCTATGGAATGGGAGAAAATATTAGCAAATCATACATCTGATATGGGTTAATATCCAAAATATATAGGGAACTCATATAACTCAATAGCCAAAAACAAAGAATCCAATTAAAAAATGGCAAAGGACCTAAATAGACACTTCTCTAAAGAAGACATAGAAACAGTCAACAGGTACATGAGAAGGTGCTCAACATCACCAATCATCAGGCAAATGCAAATCAAAACCATAATGAGATATCGCCTCATGCCTGTTAGGATGGCTATAACCAAAAAGACAAAAGAGGGGCCGGCCAGGTGGCATAGTGGTTAAGTTTGTGCACTCTGCTTCAGCAGCCTGGGGTTCGTGGATTCGGATCCTGGGTGCTGACCTACACACTGCTTATCAAGCCATGCTGTGGCGGCATCCCACATACAAAATAGAGGAAGATTGGCATAGATATTAGCTCAGGGCCAATCTTCCTCACCAAAAAACCCCCAAAACACACAAAAGATAATGTGTGGGAAAGGATGTGGAGAAAAGTGAACCCTTGTAAACTGTTGTTGGGAACATTATTCAGCTTTCAGAAAGAAGCAAATCCTGCCATTTGGGACAACAGGAACGAACCTAAAGGACGTTATGCTAAATGAGATAAGCCAGACACAGAAAGAAAAATACTGCATGATTTTACTTATATGTGGAATCTAAAATAACCAAACTCATTGAAGCAGAGTAGAATGGTGATTGCCAGGGGCTGGGGGAAGGGGAAACGGGGAAATAGTGGTCAGAGTACAAAGCTTCAACCAAGCAAGATGAATGAGTTCTAGAAATATAATGGACAGCATGGTGACTATAATTAACAATATTGCATACTTGAAATTTACTAAAAGGGTAGGTCTCAAGGGTCCTTACCACACACACAGGATGAAAAATAACTATGTGAGATGATAGATATGTTAATTAGGTTGAATGTGGTGATTATTTCACAATAAATATGCATTGAGTTGTACACCTTAAAGGTATACAATTTTTATTCATCAATTATACCTCAATAATACCTCAAAAAAAAGAAAAAAGAAAAAGAAAGAATTTAAAAGGCAAAAAAGAAAATTACTTATGCCTCTAAAGGAAATTACAAATATCAAGAACTCTCTCTATAATATAAGAGATGAAAGATGAGACAACATGACAAAAATATAAGATTAAAAGAGAAGTAGCAAAGGGGCTGGCCCCGTGGCCGAGTGGTTAAGTTCGCGCTCTCCGCTACAGGCGGGCCAGTGTTTCGTTGGTTCGAATCCTGGGTGCAGACATGGCACTGCTCATCAAACCACGCTAAGGCAGCATCCCACATGCCACAACTGGAAGGACCCACAGCAAAGAATATATAACTATGTACTGGGGGGCTTTGGGGAGAAAAAAGAAAAAATTTAAAAAACTTTTAAAAAAAAAGAGAAGTAGCAAAAGAAAGGCAAGAAATTAAGGGGGGAAAAACACCACTAGAGAACTTACATTAGCATTTGAAGCAATGAAAAGGAGGAGAGAATCAGAGAAAACAAAATCCATGATGTAGAGGACAGGCTTGAGAAAATTACACAGACATAAAAAGGGAAAGGTCAATAAAAAAAGAGAAAATGATGGATAAGTAAAAGCAACAGAGATCCAAGATACAGCTAATTAGTGTGACTGAAGAAATGAAGAAAACAACAAAACGATTGGACAATAAAACATTTTCAAATACATTATGCTGACGTTAGAATTCTGATTTGAAAGACACTGAAAATAGTAAATTATAATAATAACTACGTATCCTCTTGAGGCTAAAGACTACAAAACCTCCGAAGCAGAAGACGGATGTCCTGCCCTCACGGCCCGTGTCCCCCGCAGGCGGGGCCGTGGCCCCACCGCTGCCTGCTGGGAGCAGTCTGGATGGCTGGACACTCACCCGTCGTCCGCAGGTCTAAGGTCAAATTTGAGAGGCCTGTGCCCGCCTTCCTCTTTAAAGTACATCTTTGAAGTACTATCCCTTCCCCCTAATTATTTGTTCCTTGACAATTATGGTTTTTTTTTTTTTAACTTTCAACACATATTACTCCGCTATTATGTGTAACTTACCCCTGGATTTCCGCTCCCTGAGGACAAGAACCACGTTTGTCTTAGTCCTCACTGTGCTCCCAGCATCCACTACAGTGACTGGCACATAGTGAGTAGTCGGTAAATGTGTTGAATGAATGGATAAAAAAAATTTTAAGTCGAGCAGGAAAAAAAATCACTTCCTGCTGAAGGGGATTTTTCTCTTTATCTGCATTTGATTTCTGTACCTATGCTTGAATTTTTTATGAGACTGAATTCACATGTTACATAAACTAAAAGTAAATCAAAAAGCCAAAGTAAATAAGTGGATAATTTTTAAAAAGCATACACAGTAGCCGCCCATAGTCAGCCCTCCTGCCGCTAGGCCAGCACGAGGCAGTCTCCTGCGGGTCCAGGCAGCAGGTGCAGCGCCGGCTCCACCCCGACACCGCGTGTCGCCTCTGACTCATCTCCTCACGGAAGAATGGAAGCCGCTCCTCCCCAGATCGTGCGTGGATGGACAGGGCGAGCGTGTAAAGCTCCAGGTCCTGGGCGCGGGCGGGGAAGATGCACACGCGTCCCACACGCGCTGCAGACGCGGGCCGTGCAGTCGGCGGACAGCTCCTTCGAGGATGCAACGCCCTGAGCGGCGAGGCTCCTCCCCCGTCCGAGGATGAGGTGGCCGAGGCACATCTAACTCCCCGCTGCTCCTCGGGAGCCTGGGCGCCGATCCCCGAGCCTGGCCTCCCCACCAGCTGCTGCCCAGTCGGTCGCGAGGGCTGCTGCAAGCGCGCATCCCGGACGAGGCGCTCAGGCCGGGACCCCCACCTTCCGCAGCTCCGGAGGCTGCACGCCCGCCGGTCCGTCCCAGGCCTCGCCCCTTGGTTCGCCGCTGGCTGCCGGCTTCTCCCCGCGTCGTCGTGTCGTCTTCCCTCTGTTGTGTCTGGGTCCAGATTTCCTTCTCGTGAGGACGCCAGTCGTGCTGGATGAAGACCCGCCCTGATGACCTCATTTTAGCTTAATTCCCTCTGTAAAGACCCGGTCTCCAAATAAGGGCACGTTCTGAGGTCCTGGGGTCAGGACCTCACCGTATGAACTGGGGACACACTTCAATCCCCAGCAGAGCTTTGCAAAGGAGGAGCTCAGTGAACGGCCGCTCCTCTCAGGGCGACCAGCTCCGGCTCGGCCTCGCCCGAGGTCCACACGCCCGGCCGGAGGAGGCCCCGAAGGCGAGAACAGGGGCGAGACAGGGAGGTCGCGGAGGGAGGCAGGGATGGTGGTGACCGCCTCAGGAGGGCTTCCTACAGGAAGCGGACTGAGCACGTCGCGTGTTCTGGGTTCCGAGTGGATGAGAGGAGTTTTAATAGGATTTTTGGAAAATATACACCCATCTTGGAAAAGCCTCTGGGTTTGTTTTAACCACTTCTCAGAGCTATGCTAGACACTCACAGCTCAGGATCCTCAGTTTAGCCTAATAAAAAAAGTAATTACATCGTATTAAAGATAATTTGATTGTTACTGAGATGCTAATTGAGTTGAAACAGTGTAACAGACACATCAGATTGGCAAGGAGGAAGCTGAGCTCAGACGCAGACAGTGTTGATAGTAGAATTCAAAGATCCTCAGTGCAGTTAATCCAACAGTAATTATCTCTGAATGTAAATTCCTGAGTAGGGAGGACACAATTACATCTCGAAACAATCCTAAGAAAACAGTTGCTCCACACTCCACCTGAAGCGACGGGCAGAGGCTCCAGGGAAGCGTGGCTCCTCCTCCGCAGACACGCGAGTGAGACGCTTCCCCAGGACCTCAGCGCTCCCGCCAGCACCTTCTTAGGATGCTCTTCCCCAAGGCACCCAGCTGCCCGCGACATCACCCCTGGGCCCACAGTGAGCCAGCTACACAGCAGAGCCCCTCCCCCCCTAGAAGCCTCCCTCAGATTCTTTTACTCTCAGACCACACCTCCCATCCTTCCTGCTCCCCTGCCTGGCCACCACCCCCACACATCTGTCCAGGTCTCTGCTTTCTCCCTTTGCCACTCCTGGACTGACAGCCTGCCTGTGCACCCCAGAGCTGTGGTCCACCATGTCAACTCTCTCTGGGGAAAACTCTTGCCTTTCTGTCAAACCCTATCCCTGGTCAGTCAAACCCACTAAATGATTTCAGGGAAACCGCCCACCTGGGCCCGCAGAGCTGCCCATGGATCTTCCTACTTGCTGAATTAGTCAGGTTCTCCAGAGAAACAGAACCCATAGGAGACGTATTTATGCATATAAGCGACTTATTTACAGCACTGGCTCACGTGACCGTGGAGTCCAGGCTGAGAAGTCCCACAATCTGCCATCTACAAGCTGGAGACCCAGGGGAGCCGGCAGTGCAGTCTGCAGGCCTGAGAACCAGGAGCACCAAAGGCAAGAGAAGGTCAACGTGCCACCTCCACAGCGAGGCAAACAGCACATTCACCCTTCCCCTGCCTTTCTGTTCTGTTCAGGCCCTCAGTGGGTTGGCGGATGCGCATCCACATTGGGGAGGACCCTCAGCTTTACTCAGTCTGTAGATTCAAAGGCTGGACTCCTCCAGAAAGATGCTCACAGAAACACCCAGAAAATACTGTTTAATCAGATATGTGGGCATCGTGGCCCAGTCAAGTTGACACACAAAATTAACCACCACAGTCCTGTCCTCCCTCTCTTGTTCTCCGGGACACTAGTTCATCAGTCTTTCACCCCCGCAGTCTGAGCGCACTGCCCGCTTCCGTTTCCCTGCGCTGCTCAGCAGATGCTCCCCAGTCCCCTCCACAGGAACATGGGATGAAACAGAGGCTCCGGATGGGATCCCCTTCAGCTTCTACCGCCCGCCCCTGGACTGGCCTGCAAACATGTGAACCTGTGAGACTCTTCTCCTTGGGTTTTGTCTTAAGGCAGCACTTCTCTCCTCCTCATCAAGGCTAATTCCTCCCACGCCTGGCCCACCATGGCTCCTCTCCTCCAGCTCATAAATGGTCTTCAGGAGCCTCCACCTTGAAAGGCCCTCTCTCAACTCCTCATCTGCCTCCAAGTCAAATTCCAGAAGAGCTCCCCGCTCACCCACGTCCCCCCTCCTTGCATCCTGGCTAGTGCCCAGGTCTCTGAGCAGGCAGGGCAGAGCCCCTGCTCTCTCAGTAAAGACGCTGTCAGCATGCCCGCGACCGGATCGGCCTCTGCCCCAGAGCTGGAACTGCACTCCACTCTCCTCCAGGTGCCCTGACCCCGCCGTCCCCGGCTTTTCCTGCTTCCTTCCTCTCTCACTCCCTCTGGGGCCTCTGAGCTTCCTTTTCCCATAACTGTTCTGTGGAACTTGGTGAGCATCAGCGTTCCATCCCCAGCCTCTTAGCTTCTTCCCTGTAGCACTCGCCCTGAATGATTTAATCCTTCCCCAAGGTTTTCTATATGCTAATACCACCCCCACCCCCACCACCCCACCCCCAGTCTACATCTCTAGGCTGAGTCTCTATCCTGAGCTCAGCTCGTAGGTCTCCTGTGCCACTGTAATCTCTCCTCTCTCTCTCTCTCTCACACACACACACTCACACCCCACAGATTTCTTCTGATATTTTCTAGTCTGAGACTATGTTAGTTCATATGCTTGGAAACGTAGACACCAAAATGGGATTATCCATGCAAGGATTTTATTAGAGGCAATACTTGTGGGAGAAAATAGGGAAGGAGTGGGAAAAGCTGGCAAAGTCATCAGACAGTGATGCAAATCTGACCCTAAGTGAAGAAAAGCAGGAGGGCATTCCAGACTACAGGACAGTCTAGGGGGTGTCCAGCCAGGCCACTGGGGAACCCCCCAGCCACAGTCGGCCATCAAACAAGTCCCAGCTCCCAATTTCCCAGGACCTGGTCTGCCTTGGGATCCCTGCCTGGCTCCAGCATCGGATGGGAGTAGCTCCTGGAGGCCTGGTGCAGACGCTGCTCAGAGCACAGCAGCTTGTTCCACTCCTCTGCGGTTGGAGATGCGCCTGGCGCATTCTCGTGGCCACCACAGGGGTCAAGCCCTGCTGACATGGGAGGCTTCGTGAGGGCTCTCTGGACGCATGCTTGCCCACTGCGCTGAAATCCGATGGATTCTGTCTGTAATCATGGCTCTTCTCCTTCTTCGTGGAGGGCGGGGGCTCCCAAGCCCTGGGCCAGCCAGGCTTAGGCAAGCAGTGCAAAGACACAAGCTTCTAGGAAGCGGGAGGAGCAGGGGCGGATGCGCATCGATTAGAGCTGAGGGGCCAGGTTAATGGGGGCAGTGAGAAGGGGACCCAGCAAACGTGGTCTGATCGGGTGCTGCTACCTTGACGCAATGTTTAATCTTTGCATCATTTTCCAGACGGGTGTGTCTCAAACTTTACCAGGCTGTGAGAATTGCCCGGAGAGCTGGTGAACGACAGACTGCCGGGCCCTCCTCTCAGGGCTCTTGAGAGGGGCCTGAGGATTTGCTTTTCTGACCAGCTCCCAGGTGGTGCTGCTATTGCCAGCCCAGAGACCACACCACTCAAAGTATTATTTTGCCAAGAGCAATGTTTGACTCTCACCCTTTAGCCCGGCCTGCTTCCTTTCTGGGAAGGAAACTTGTACTTTTGGGGAGAGCCCAAGAATGTACCTGTTTGCCTTGGGGACCCACTGGCCAGAGCCGGTCCTTCATCTCACCCTATGGAGCCCACTGCTCCCTTTGCAGATAGTTCTACTTGGGAAGAAATGGGAAGAGGCACCAAGCCCACTCAAAGATGGAGACTCATGCCCAACTCTATCTTGTTCCTGTCACCTGTTGTCGCCATGTTCCATCCTGCCACCTACTGGGGGCTGCAGGAGTCCACTAAGGGAAGGGAAAGTGTGCCCTTGTCATTGGGGTGGTCACCAAAGGCTTTATGAAGGATGAAGGATCCCAAGGGAATTCAGATGGTTGGAAGCAAAGTAATCCAGGCAAAGAAAACAGCTCGTTTCCCAAGGCACATCCACAGTACAGTGAAGAAGGCATTCACGCTGGTGCCGTGAGGTCCTCCTGGGAAGAAGACAGCACCATTGATTGACACACAAAAGCACCAGGCCATGGAGACACTAGTCTGAGAGTCTGCCTTTTCCCTGCAGGTTGTGGATCCAGGTGAACAGGCGGCCAAAGAGAAGCCGTATGGGAAAGCCAGAGCTGGGGGGGGCACAGTGCAGAGCTGACAAAGGAGGGAGGGCCTGTTTGAAGCCTATCTCACCAGACTACATGTGAGCCAAACATTAAGGCCATAGGAGGCAAACAGATAGAGAAAGGAGCAGAAGTGAGGAAGCTGTAGGCCCATGGGGGTCAGAGAACACAGCTCTGGTTTCATGATGAACGTCAACGAGAAAATAAATACAAGTCAATTTGCGGTTAATGTCTCAGGAGTGGAAATACCCTTATTCTGTTCTGCAACATCATTCCAAAGGCAGGTCACGTGTAAGGAAAGAAAAGAAACGAAACGTGGTGGTTTTAATTGAAGAGTCACCCATTCTGGAAAATGACACACTTGATATCTGACCTTTGGTATCTTGGCATCTGATACCAGTGTCTTGACCTGCCTTGATACCTAAGGAGGGACCCACTTTGCCAGGCTGCTACGGCATCATCCCTCTAATCAGACCGTCACTGGGGAGGGCCTCCTCTTTGGCGCAGCCTGGCAGTGCCAGCTGTTCAGGACCGAGGCAGGGCGTTTGGTCTGTTAGGGCTGCAGGGTCTCATTCTCTCAGATTCCTCCTGGGTTGATGTGGGAGCAGATGCAGGGACCTTCAGGGGGCTAGAGAGGTGGGGTCCAACCCAAGGGTATGGGGAAGCCAGGTTTACAAGGTTATGTGAACCAAGAGCCCAACACACGCCACACTTAACACTGACCCACAATGCCCTGGCACCGGGCAGTTGGGGCAGAGCATCTTGACGCTTGAACCCTGTTGCTGCTGGCCTCATCCTGCCATGTTACGGATGAGGGCACCGTGGAGGGCAGGGAGAGAAGAAGGGGACAAGAAGGGAACGGTCCCTGCCGCACATTCAGGGGATCAGCGGCCCTTGTGAGAGCATTTCCTTTCCTTTTTTGCCCTAAAGGGTACAAAATGATGTTCCTGTTGTGACAAATATGACATAGGTAAGATGTTGTGGATTGAGCTGAGCTGAACTGGGGCTCCCAGGAGCTGGAGGAGGCGGGGCAGGCCCCTGCCCTGGAGGCTTCGGAGAGAGCGTGGCTCTGCCCACACCTTGATTTCAGACTTCTGCTCTCCAGAACTGTAAGAGAACACATTTCTGTTGTTTAAACCCACCTACTCTGTGGCATTTTGTTACAGCAGCCCGCGAACACTCATATAGAAAGTGTCTGAAGAACTGTGCCTGACGTGTAGGATGGAACAGGCGGGGACCGGTGCACAGATTCTCTTAGCAGAGCTGGGGGCTGGCTGTGCCCCGGGACTCCTCCTCCACACGTCCCACGTGTTACCCTGGGCCCCTGCTCAGCAGCCCAAACAGAGGCACCAGCAGATCCCAAAGAAAGTTCCATCCCTGAGCCCCGGAGGGCTCCGTGAAAGCTGCACCAGATCTTTGCCCACCTCACTGTTTGTGGGCCCCTGAGTCCTGGGACCCCAACCCCAGCTCAGTGAGGGGCCCTGGACGTGGAAACTGCCATCCCACTAAGGCCCACACTCCAATCGGGAGAACTTAAGTGTGTCTAAGCAACTAGAATAAATCAAACACACATTCCTTCAGTGTGTTTGCCATTACTTTATTATCAACCGATGGGCTTGGTAGCAGCCACTTTCCTGTGACTCTAACGGCTACGTCACGAGATGGCCCACTCTGGGGCTAGGCTGGGGCAGAGAGGGAGGGCTAAGAACTTCGAGGATGTCCCCTGTCACCTTGAAGCCAAGGGGCCACAGCCTCAGCAGCAGGGCTCAGGGAAGGTGTCCCCGTATACATGCCCTCGCGTACTCAGTCCTGCGATGTGTGCACTGCCACCCAACAAAGGAGTGGCACAGTGACCACGTGCAGAGAGAGAACACCCACACCGTGTCACCTGTTCCTCAGTGAGCCTGCGAAGGAAGAGCCTGAAGCACCTAAGTCTGAAGACACTGAGTCTAAGAATGCCAGAGCCTGCTTCGGCCTCGGCCTGTCGCAATGCCCGAGACAGTGCTCTGAAATCAGCCTGCTGGGTAGGGAAAGTGAATTTGGGGCTGGGCCACCTCTGGTCTGTCTTCCACCCAGCTCTGACCCTGAGTCCCTGCAGGCAGGAGAGGCGCGGGCTGGGGCGGGGCACCCCGCTGCTCTCTCCTAATGAGGTAAATATGAAATGAATCAGTGCCTGGAGGTAACCGATCAGGCAGGGCCCATGGAAAGTGGAGTTGTTCAATAATTAGATTCTGCTAATGATCTTAAGTGCTCCTTTAATAGGTTCCCTCTCCAGCTTTCCCAACCTAGTGCATCCCATTGCAGCAGTGTCAGAGGGAGCTGAGCCAGCAGAGCTGCCAGCTGGTGTCTCTGCCCCCCTCTCCCCTCCACCTGGACCCCTCTCCTCTCTTCCCTTTTTCCTTCCTTTTCCCCTCCCTCTCTCTCCCTCTCTCTCTCCTTTCTCTCCCCACTCTTTCTTCCTTCCCTCTCTTTCTCGCCGACCCCTCTCTTTCCGTCCCTCCCTCTCTCTCTCTCCAGGGCCTCCTACCTCCCCCTCAGGTGGGCACTGAGTGCCTACCCTCTAACATGCAGTGGTCATAATCAGAGTGTCCAAAGTCACATATCTGGGTTCAAACCTGGGCTCTGCCCCATGTGAGCTGAGCCGCCTTCTCTCTGAACCTCAGCCTCCTGATCTAGAAGGTGCTGGCTTATTCATCTGTGCAACCAGTCTGTGAGGCCCTCTCTGGTCTGGCACTCTGGAGGCCCTGACTAGACCACGGGTTTGAGCCCCGTACGGGCCACCAGAAATGATGCGGGGTCGGTGAGCCAAGGAGTCGAAAGAAAGATTTCTTAGACGCTTAAGATCTGGCAGTAGTGCTCTTTTATTTAGAGAATAGTATAGAATAGCATGGGGACAGGACCCACGGGCAGTCAGGCTGCTGCGTGGGGACAGGACCCACAGGCAGGAGGAGGTGCTGCTGCTGCCCCCGCTACTGCTGCCAGTATGGGGAGCTGCTGCTGCCAGCATGGGAACAGGACCCATGGGCAGTCAGAGCTGCTGCGTGGGGACAGGGCCCACGGGCAGGAGGAGCTGCTGCTGAAGGAAGCAGCAGAGCCCGCAGGCAAAGGCAGGCGGGTCTGGCGCCTCTTCCCTGGGCCACAAGCACAGCCCCAGGGGGAGCTGAGCCGGAGTGGGGGGCAGGGGCTGCCCCACTCCCCACCCCTTCATTTTCCCCCTGGATTGAGCCATGCCCGAAGGGCCTCCTACTCTCCTGGTCTTTGCTGTTCTTCGGATGGATCCGTCTGCCTTTCCCCACCCCACTTCTTCGGTTTTTCTTCCATCAGACGTAGGTTTCTATCATACATCCAAGAAAGTCCTAACTATGCAAGTGACTAAAAGCTTCTTGTTTATTTTTCTGTCCATTTAGAAGGTGCAAATACTTCATTTTTCGACGTCAAGCGGGAGTGCCCTGTGGGCGGAAGGGGGCTCAAGGTCACCAGAGCCTTCAACCGGCACCGTGCGTCCGTGGACTCCTTTATTAATCTCTCCTTCGAGTCTAAACCCCAGTTCTTTTACTAAAATTATGAAACCAGCCTGACAGTGGAAATGAAGCCTTCACAGTGTCTGTTGTAACAATCCCTCACCTGTTTTCCGAGCAGTGCGTTCATCCTGTGACTATTGAGCGGGCAGATCATGAGGACAGGGTGATTGATGGGGCCCAGCCCGCGACGGAGCGGGAGAGGCAAGCAAAGCCTGATTCCATCAGGAATAGATTATTAATACTCCATTCCCTTCAGACCAGCCACGGTCATTAATCTCTCGTGAGTCTAAGGCCTGGAGAGGCGGAAGCCTTGACTATGTGCAGACTGAGACCATCCCCGCCCCTTGCTACACCGGATGTGCCTCAGGGGGGTTCTGATCTGCAAACCGGAGTAGGGAGTGTCTTAGGGCAGCTAAAAACTTTGGATGCAAACATCCGCCATTTGGTCCCTAGGTGTGTGGAATTTGGATATAGCTATTTTATATCCTCTTCAGAGAGTGAGGTCTCAAAAACCACAGAGTAGGGCGGTCCTGTGCTCCAGGCCTCCCCCTGCCGGGCTGGGGCATGCACAGCCTGACTGGGAGAGAAGACTTACCTGTGTGTTCTCAGGACGCATGTGCTCCATGCAGGCCGTTGCTCTGGGAAGGGTCTTATGCTGCTGCTTCAGAGGAGAACCAGGATGCTCAGACGTGATTCAGGCCGGGTTGCTGGCAGCTTGCAGAGCAGGTGGAAGGCAGCCAGGGCACCCAAGATGCACGCAGTCATGCTAGGAGGCAGCCCGGGGGTTGGAAGAGTGTGTGGGCTGCATCTTTCCCTCCTCTGGACGCTTCAGAGGCCAGGCCTGGAGGGGTTAGAATTGTCGAGACTCGGCAGGGCAGTGGGCAGTGCAGGGCTTTATCTAGAGTGTCTCTCACTTGGGCGGACTCCAGGGCTCGGAGAAGAATAGGAAGTGCTCTCTGGCTTCCCCTCGGCACTTCTTCCTCCTTCCTGGACCACACTTCTGCCCCAAAGGCCCAACTTTCCCTAATGAGATGCAAGAGGTGTCAGTGGCTGGAATTCCTGGGAGGAAGGGCTCAGGTCTTTGTGTGGAAGGACACTATGGTCTGTTTCTACCCACAGAACACTCCAGACATCAAATGTGTGTGGTTTCTCCTCACACCAGCAACCGGTTCTCCAGCTCTCCAAACACCAGCTGGGGGTCCTACAATTTAATTCACTTCTGACCCTAACCACCTGGAGCTGGCATCAGACCCCACAAGCTAAGAGCTCAGTCCCACAGGGCTGGCCCCACTTCAGATGCCAGTCGCAAGTGCCAGGCCTCCCTTACTTCTGACGGGCGGCCTAAAATTCAGGGTTCCCATGATCTCCTTCCTCAGGCTCTATAATTTGCTAGAACAGCTCAGAACTTAGGGAAGCACTTTACTTACATTTATAAGTTTATTATATTATGATGAATATTATAAAGCACAAAGATCAACAGTCAGATGAAGAGGCACACAGGGTGATGTCCAAGAGAGTCCCGAGCACAGGAACTTCTGTCACCTTGGTGGTGGCATGAGCCACCCTCCTGGCACCTGGATGCATTCACCAACCTGGAAGCTCACTAAACCTCATCATTTAGGGGTTTGATGGAGGTTTTGCCACACAGGCGTGATTGCTTATTAACAAGCTCCAGCCCCCTCCACTCCTGCAGGTTGAGGAGAGTAGGGCTGGAAGTTGTAGGCTTCTAATCAAGGCTTGGTCTTTCTGGCAAACACCCCCACCCTGATGCTGTCTGGAGCCCCACCCAGAGCCACCCCATGAGAACGAAAGAGGCTCCCATCACCCAGGAAATTCCAGGGACTTAGGAGCCCTGTGTCAAGAACAAAAGATACTCCTCTAGTCCCTCTCGCTGAGGAAATTCCCAGAGTTTTAGGAGGTCTTTGTCACGAGCCAGGGACAAAGATCAAATACATATTTTTTATCACAACACAAAGGACTACTGTGGGAAGCCCTCTTGAGATGGAAACTGAGTCCCTAAGGACTGAGAGTACCTTAAGAACCTAAGAGCCTGAGTGTTTGAGTCTTACTACAAATCTTGGGGGAATTGAAGCCTTTCCCAGGACATGCAGATGGGATGCTGAAGGAAAACAACCTACTTCTCAAGGACTGGGGAAGCGCCTGATAACATGTAGGAAATATCCTAAACAGAGACCAGGGCGTAAGCACAAGCAGAGACCCACATACCGTATGTCTCAATATTTTTAAATTATGAATCAAGCCAACAAACTGTTGTATGAAAGATGTTCTATCCACCCATGACCTGGAGGCCAGGTTAGAATTGAGAATTCTTGGACCCCTCAGAATTCCATGCTGGAAGGAACATGGCAGTGCAGGCAGGAAACAGGGCCACCAGCCTCCGTCCCTTACTTACCGTCTGCATCCCTTATCTTTCCATTCCTAGCTCTGCCGCTTTCCGTGGCAGCAGGGGGGTGGGAGAAGCGTGGTCTCACATGCACGTGTGTGGATACTGCAGACCACATGTCCACCCCCTGTCCAATCTGTGTCCTCCCTTAGCCTGCAGAACACTGCACCTTCCAGAGGACAGACCCAAGGCAGTGGCCTGTGCAGACCCTGGAAGTGGGCTCATAGCCACTTGAGCAGGAAGTCCAAGGCCCTGAGTAGACAAAGCGTGGCTTGGAAGGGAAGCATGGGCTTCCGGTAGTCATATCCCCTTTGACCCTTCTAGTCTTCTCACCCATGAGAAGTGGAGAGGCCAGAGCAGGGCCTGCTACAGTATAAGAACAGGAGAGGGGCTCCGTCTAGCCCAGATCTGAGGGTGGTCCTGCCCTCAGCCGGAGCCAGTAGATCCCTTCTGCCAGATCTGGACTCTGGAGGGCAAGAGGAAGAGCAAGGAGCCCTGGAGTGGAATGGCACCTGAGAGCACTTCTCTGGTTTCTTCCTTGATGGAGCGGAATGGAAGGCCCAGGGAGTAAGAGGCTTGTGTAAGGCTGCTCAGCTTGTAAGCATGGGGTCAGGAGTCTCACATGGACAACATGTGCTCAGGGTCCATGCCCATAGTCACTGCACCTTAGGGCGTCCCCTGGCACACAGCAGGCGCTGGGCGGCAGCCTCTGTGTACCAGTCATCCTCCGTCACAGCTGCCACGGAGTCAGGCAGGAAGCAGTGAGGGTGTTGAGAAGGCATGAGGAGGCTGTGACTTCCTCAGCAAGAAAGACCTTCCTATCCTGGTTTGTGTAGGAAAACTCGACAGTGGGGGACTGTGGAGGGACGGGAGCTGCAGAACTCAGGCGGCTGAGGCCTGGGGCTTCTTCCCTGGGGGAAGACACAGACCATGAGTGACAGATGAGGGTGAAGAGGATACCCACAGGGACACGAGGAGCGACAGGTGAGGGTGATGAGGGTACCCGCAGGGACATGAGGAGTCAGGGGTGTGGGTGATGAGGGTACCCATGTGGACAGGGACACCAGGAGGAATGGCTTAGCCTCGGGGTGCGACGGCTCCAGGGCCTCCCACCCACCCCCAGGAGTCCCCCTGCATTTCCAGGCCCCCCAGACTGCAAGGTGAGAGGCACAGGGTGAGGTGACAGCTGGAGTGTGGCTCCGCTGATTGAGCCGAAGGCAAACACGGGCTGCCTTTGTTCTTCATAATCTAGATTGAATCTGGGCGTGGAACGGTGACAGGATGGGAGTGAAAACCCAGCGCACTTCAAAATCACACCAATCAGAATGGCAATGGTCTTGGAGCTTTGAGGAGGGATGGCTGGTCCTGGTACCAGCATTACTTCACTTTCCTTCACGCCCTTCTGTGGAGCAGAGGCCAGGAATCGCTTCATGATACTAAGGAACCAAGATGCTGGCCACGGGCAACTGTGCTGAGGCCAGGAGCCTCTGAGGCTGGCATCCGCGCTCTTCCCTCCAGAGGACAGGCTTCTCAAGGTGCAGAGGCCCCCCCACAGAGAGAGGAGCTGACACCCATCATGTGTGCCTCCAGCCAGGAGGGGCCGGTGCTGTCACTTCTCTCTGCCCCTGATGTCCCAGCCCCTCTGCTCCCGGGACACAACCATGCGAGCCCCAGTTGTGGAGGCAGAGGATGCTGGAGAAGGGCAGTGCCTAGGAAGCCAACAGGCCAGCCCAAGTCTGTCCACTGTGAGGCCTCCTTGAGTCACTGGCCATTGCAAAGAGAGAACGCTCTCCTCTGTCCATGACTGCTCGGGCTCCAGGGCCGAGCCTGCCAGCACCCTGAGGAACCGTATTCTGTAAGTCCAGCCGGGGTGTGGGGCAGACCCCGGGAGGGCAGCAATCATCCCAGGAGCTCACCAGCTTCCTCCCTTTCCTTAGACCGCAGAGGAGGATGACCCCCACCCCCCTTATCTCTCCCGAAATTAAGCAGCATTCACTCAGCCTGCAGAAAAGCAGTCCATGACTTTTCCATGTTAATCTAAATTAAATCTGCAAATGGGAAGAGCACGTAAGAGCTGGCCAGCCCCGCCAGCTGCTGGCAAGCCTGTGAAGGAGAGCAGGTGCTCTCAAGAGTGGGTGAGCCCAGGCTGGCGGGTGCCCTGCTGGATGGAGGGTGCACGTGCCCGTGTCTGGGGGAACAGGGACTATGACACCCGGCCCACCTCTGATGAGGGCCCTGGAATTCCAGATGCTATGTGTTTAAAAACAGTCTGTCCAGTGGTTTCAGAAGTAAGGAAGGAAAGAGTTGAGAGATGTGTGACTCTGCCCCTGCAGAACGCTCCCTGCCCAGCCGAGCCAGGACCCACCGGGCGGAGGCAGCAGGGCCGCTGCCCTTCCCCTGACATGAGTTCGGGATCTGTAGAGCCTCATGGCCGGAGCCAACGTGGCCTGGCATCTCTCTGTGGGGCTCACTCCTCCCAGCCAGCCGCTTGTCTCTAGAGGGCCCTTGTCAAGTGGGAGATTCTGCCTGGCCCTGCCGAGGAAGGCCCAGAACACGCGGCACCAGACAGGGGAAGTGGGTAGTTGGAAAAACAAGGTTCTTTAAATGCCTTAACCTGCTGATAGGGTTACCAGATGGAATACAAGATGCCCGGTTAAATTTGACTTTCATATAAGCAAACAACTTTTTTCTGTGTGTCTCATGCAATATCTGGGTCATACTTATACCAGGAAGTTATTCATTATGTATCTGAAATGGAAATTTAACTGAGCATTTGTGTTTTTATTTGCTGAGTCTGGCAACCCCAGCCGCTGAGGGCCAGGAGCGTCTTGTCAATAGATCAGGGAGCTACAATCCCAGCGTTTTCCCAATGAGCCAGCCTTTCGGGGAAAGGAGCAGACAACGAAAACCAGGAATTGTGTCATCGCTGTACCAAAGCCACCTCTTCACGCACGAGCTTACAAATGGAACCCTGTCTTCATCAGTGTCTGCCTAGCAAGGTCTTTGCTGAGACTGCTGCTTGAAGCCAGAGGTGCTGCCTGTATCCCAATGTCATCTGTGTCCCCTGCAGGGCCCAGTTCGAACCCCAGCATGCTGGGAGTCAGGCCTTTTGGGTTTAGTTTCACTTTTGCTGGACAGAACCTCTCTAAAGCTCTGTGTCCTCATCTGTAAAATGGGACCAATAGTGTCTCGTCTACCTATCTCACCACCAGCTGTCAGGAACAAATGAGAACTTCTAGGAAAATATTTGGTGAACCACAAAGCATTTTAAATCAAACACCACACAGAATTCTTGCTGCTCTCACAATATGATTATTGAATTCCACTGAGCGGAAGTATTCATTTGGTCCCTTCTGCCTCTCTAGGAACAGACCCATCAAGCAAAGCAGGTTCCTCCCCCAGTGCCGCTACCCTGCGGTGACATGAGCCGTGATGGGGCCGTGGGCAGGGCCCGCTGCCTGTCAGAGAGCATGGAGCCCCACCACAGACGTTATGGTCAGGCCTCCACCCCCCTCCCACACCTGCCAACAGATCCTGCAGACACTGCCTTCCTTAGCGGGGAGCACAATTTGTGCGTTTGTTTTTAAAGAAAATAAAGCCTGCGGGGGATGCAGGTCATCAGGAGCAGGGTCAATTTAAGCTAGCTGGTCTACCTACGGTATCCAGATCGCTGGATAGATAGCAGGGGGACTGACGGACACAGGTTTGCTCCCACACTGCCAGTGACGTACGTGACAACTGTTTCCTGAGCCGTCGTGTCAGCTCTTCCCTTGGGGACACCTACACAGAGATGCTGCAGCTGCTCAGCATGAGGTGGGCTGCCCACCAGACCCTCCTTGCCCGGGCTTTACAGTCCAGCACACACCCTCCCATGCTGCCTCTCTTGAGGTGGCAGACAGAGCCCCACCAAGGTCCCCAGTGCAGGTGCTAGGAACCAACAGGCTGCACTGGGCTTGGTGATGCCCAGCAAGGCTGGGGGCCTCACGGGCCCTGAGTTCTGGCTGCCCCTGCCTCTTACACACTGGGTGTGGGGGTGCTGTTCCCTTTCGTGGTTAAACCTGGTGAGCCTCAGCTTTCACAGAAAGCCAGCAGACTGAGTCAGAGCGGTGTGGCGGCCCATCAACCCCAACCCCAGGAGCCTTCCTGGGTTTCTTCAGCTCACACCCCTCCCTGCTTCCTTTCTAGTTCTTGGTGGACACTGCTTATCTGCCTCCTCCTGCCCGGGACATCTCCAGCTCCTGGGCCAGACCAGCAGCTGCTCTCAGTTCCTATCTCAAGGTTGGGCACAGAGGGGATGTAGAGTGAGACTTCACTAGAGCTTTTAGAAATCTACACCCAAGTATTTTCCAGATTAGTTAAAAAAAATAGGGGCTGGCTCCGTGGCCGAGTAGTTAAGTTCTTGCGCTCCGCTGCGGTGGCCCAGGGTTCGGATCCTGGGTGCGGAAATGGCACCGCTCGTCAGGCCACGTTGAGGCGGCGTCCCACATCCCACAACTAGAAG